>NC_058121.1:26362500-26592500 GCF_914725855.1 Thunnus albacares | reverse complement strand
CTACCTTAACGCTGAGTGTGTTCACCTGCAAACCAATAACTCACATTACAGTAAGTTATCTGCTTAAAATACTGCAAATAAATGTGTTCACTCCACATTTCATCACTCCGCTGCATTCGGTCGTGTTGTTTTGTTTAGAAATACAACACAGAGGCTCGTTGTGTCTGATTAAGATAAAGATGTGATGCATTTTTTTGATCTGCAGGAGGGAAATTATATATTACAGCATCACAAGGAAAAGACATGAGAGGCACAGTGGATGGAGAGTAGATACTAGAGGTGTACCCGAATACAAATATGTTATTCAGCAAAGCACAAATAGTGGGGGTTTTTTACAAATATTTGTTTCATACAATTATTTTGAAAATTATTTGTTTTTGAGAAGAAAAAAAAAAACAACTGTGACGTCTATCAGCAGGTCTCAGTGAGGGGAGTCACATCCACCTGCTACATGACGCACATTTACTAATTTGGACGTCACTCCTGGAGTTGGGGGTGTTCCCCAGAGATAAAGCTGAACTACTGACACAAATGAAGCGCTCCCAAGGGAACACTTCATGAACACTTATTGTAACACTAAAATTAAAAGCGTAATAAAAACAAAAACAGGATTTTTAAGCCTCTTTCCACTTACAAATACAAATAATTTTGCTGCCTCAACAAATACAGATACAAATACAAATACTGGGCCCTCTGCACATCCCTAGTAGATACACAACACAGATACATAAAAAAAATACATACAATTAACAAATAAAACAAAAAGCTATACACAGTACTATATGCTAAACCAGTGAGCATAGATGTTTTTAAATAATAAATGTAATCTAATATAATGTGCATAGTGTAAATATAGAATGAAACAAATTGAATGCAATTAAATACATTTTACTTGACATTATGTATATAAAAATATAGGTCATGATACATTATTATAGTTTGTGATGATAGATACATGTATGTAAAGATGATGACATAATATAAGAATACTGTATGTTATTGGACCTCAGGGATAATAATCTCCGTTATGATGAAGCTGATGGTGATTATGTCTGTAATTTGTCCTGATGTGACAAATGTAGACATGATTAGATGTTCACATGACAGCGTCAGCAGTGAGATGGTTGAGACCAGCCTCAGAGTCTTTAGCCTGCATGTAAACACAGTAAGTGAAGCCCGGGAGGCTCCTGCAGAGAAGATATATCGAGCCACAGCACCAATTAACCTCCGATGTCGTTCTCTTCGCTGCGGTTCAATAAATCAATCATATGGTGAAATAAAGCCTGCAGCGTTGAGATATCTCAGATAAAACTCAATACATCACAGACCTCCTACTGTCTCGACCAATCATCACGCTCCGTCACTTCACACGGGCCAATGAGAGAGCTTAGAGCTAATTATAACACTATAACTCTCACCATGATTACTGTAATGACTGCTTGACTAATTAAAAAAAACAGATTAACAGAAAATTAAAGGATTAGTCCATGAAGTTATTTATCAAACAACAAACATTTTGCTGCTAAAATAAGATAATTGCTGCTTTTCTGTCTTTCATATCATTGTGTATTTGATATTTATAGATTTCAGTCCGACACAATAAGAACTTTAGTCTTTGGGAATCTGTGATGAGCATTTTATGACTATTTTATAGCCTAAATGAATTTTTAAAAATCCACTAAACAGTAATAAATATAACCATTAGTTGCAGCCCTGTTAATTAACTAATAATATAATTTTATTGTCTAATGATGCCTTTATCCTGTAATAATAACGTGGTAATAATTAAAACTGTTAATTAAGTCGTTGATATTAATGATACCAGTATATGTATGTGTGTGTGTGTGTGTGTGTGTGTGTGTGTGTGTGTGTGAAGATGTGATTCACTTTGGTGTGACCTTTCTACTGTCTGTCCCCTAAGGGTGTGGAAACACACACACACATGAACAGCAGACAGGTTGAATGTACCATGAATCCTGCCAGCTATAATAACCCTGACCCAGTTACACATTATCTAGTGTGTGTGTGTGTGTGTGTGTGTGTGTGTGTGTGTGTGTGTGTGTGCGTGTGTGTGTTTATGTTGCTCTTATTTTCTTTCCTAACACGTCTTTCTTGTACATGATCATTAATACATCAAGGTGCTGTTACTTTGAACCTTGACCTCCTTAGTATTGCCTTCCTGTAATGATGCTTTTGTGTGTGTGTGTTTGTCTGTGTGTGTTTGTGTGTGCGTGTTTGTGTGACGGTGTGTGTGTGTGTGTGTGTGTGTGTGCATGTGTGTGTGTGTGTGTGTTTGTGTGACGGTGTGTGTGTGTGTGTGTGTGTGTGTGCATGTGTGTGTGTGTGTGTGTTTGTGTGATGGTGCGTGTGTGTGTGTGTTTGTGTGATGGTGTGTGTGTGTGTGTGTTTGTGTGACATTGTGTCTGTGACGGTGTGTGTGTGTGTGTGTGTGAGACGGTGTGTGTGTGTGTTTGTGTGACGGTGTGTGTGTGTGTGTTTGTGTGACATTGTGTCTGTGACGGTGTGTGTGTGTGTGTGAGACGGTGTGTGTGTGTGTTTGTGTGATGGTGTGTGTTTGTGTGTTTGTGTGGCTGCAGTTTAATGTTGCAGCAGTTCGAATCAGTCAAATAGAAAATAAAGTTACAACACTCGCTTACAACATCAGACTGAAATAGCTACACATGAATATATTAATGCCCACACACACACACACACACACACACACACACACACACACAGTGCAGCAGATGTCACTGTGTGGATATTGGACAGCCAGAGTGGATATGAATATACATCAGTGTGTTCCAGTATTAGACAGGCTTATGCTGTATATCTCTTTATGTGATGTATATTTAACACTTTAAAACATGAGAATATAATAACATTGTTCCGACTTTCTATGATTCTTTCAAAATAAAGACTTCCAACATGCACATTTATCTTCTTACCGTCAGATGGTTTTGTTTGTAGACCTCTCGTATGGATGAATGGATGTTTGAACATGTTATGTATGTAAATGTGTATCTATGGCGACCTTACGTCAAGTTCAAATCAAAGCGCTTCACGCAAGTCAAAGAAAATTATTCATATGAACTCCAAAGTATCAAAACAACAAAACAGTTATAAAGATAATCAACACTTAGCTGGTATCAGTCTCAGCCAATCAACTACGGCCACACCCGGCTCCATCAAACACTTTATACTGTATATATATACTATATATATAGTATATATAATGTTTTTGTTTCTCTTTTGTATGTATTCATTTATCTTTTCTCTGAAGTATTAATAACAGTATTTTGGAAATTTGTTTTATGTAATAAATACATTTTTTTTACAATGGATATCATAGTATAGATAAAATAATACATATTATTACTCTTAAAGTTAACTACAATCTGTTTTCCTTCATTATTCTCTATATTGATCGTTTGCTTCTCTATCTACAGTATCAGTCACATTTTCTCATTCAAGTGAGTGTGAAGGTGTGTTTGACTGGTAGTTTATATGTCTCTCTACTTAACCTTCCTGTTGGACAACAGGTGTCATCAAAAAAATCAAAATGGTTTCAAAACAGTATCCTGACAAAGAAATTATGATTTTAACTATAGTTGAGATCAGAGGAAAATATGTAGATGGATTATTGCAGACTGGTCTATGTAAAAGTTGATGACAGCACATAATGACACCTGTAACCCACAACAGGTGGGTTAAAAATAATATTCAGACCCTTTACTTGTGTAAAAGTATCTGTCGCACATTGTAAAAATATTCTGTTCCAAGTAAAAGTTCTGCATTCAACATTGTTCTCAAGTCAAAGTAAAGAATTAGCAGCTATCCTCTAACTCTAGCTATCAAAATAAAAGCATTCATTCTTAATCATTTTCATAAGTTGTAATGTCCAGGTTGAGCCGACCACTTTATTCACTGTTGCAGAGTTTAATCTGTCATAATCACAGACTATGAGGCCAGAAACATATGTGTACGGTAGTCCCAGTAAAGGGAACTCTTAACGCTACAGCACACAATGATGTTTTAGACAACAGTGGATCACTTTTGGGACGACCGTGTCCTGTTTCTCTCCCCCCCTGTGCACAAAGTCAGCTCCGTAAATAAATGACTTTCCCAGTTTGGTGAGGAAGAACTTGATTGGTCTGCACAGAGAACCGACCTCAACCCCCGTCCAACTGGAACAGGATCTGTGAGCCGGGCTCCGTCACCCAGTATCAGTGTTGGACCTCACTGATGCTTTGTGGATAAATGGGAGCGAATCCCTGCAGCCAGGCGACAACATCTGGTTTAAAAACCTTCAACCAGAAGAGACGAGGCAGAATAATGTCCGACAACGACATACGAGTGTCTACATCTTTAATTTTATCAACATTTTTGATGTAAAATCTTAATTTGTAAAATAACTAATTAGTACAGCTGTCAGATAAATGGAGCGCTGTCAAAATAAAGGGATACAACATGGAAATACACACAATTTAATGTCACTTTGTTGCCTCCGTCAATAATATGAACGACTTAACATTCATGACCGCTGATCAGAGACAAAACCAAAACCAAAGCAGCGCTCCAAAATGTCAAAAACCCAACCAACAAACCACAGTTAACCAGCACAATTTGGCCAATTGGAGATAACTGGAGAGGTTTGGGGTCACCAGTGTTCCCATAATATTAGACCTAGAGGACTGGGATTTTATACAGGTTGACAAGATGCAGAAGGTTTATGGTGTTCTGCATAGTTCTGGCATAAAGCGTGTCCTAATTATTGTTATTCAAATATGACTCATTATAAACAAGGACCAATTATTATTATTACTTATTTGAATTATTTTATTATTAATAGTATTCATTTCCAGAAACTAGAAGATGTCATAAATGAAGCCTAACACATGCATCATGGCCTTACAGTTCTTCTGTTATAAGCTTTTCCATCTGGGTGTGCCAAATAGGTGAAAAGTCTATAAAAAGGGTGGATGTTAAAGGGTTAAAACACTGAAATGATAAATAAAAATAGATTAACTCTTCTTCTCTCTCTCTCTCCCCTGCAGGAGTGGGTTTACACTCACGGGCAGCAGATCCGTCAGCAGCAGCACTGTCTGTCTCTGTCCACCACCTTCCCTGCCTCCCAGGTCCTGCTGCTGCCCTGCAACATGGCCGACGGCAAGCAGGTCCGCACGCACACGCGCACACACACACACACACACACATAAATACACACACAGTACAGGCAGACGGGTGGTGTGTAGCAGCGAGCGAGTCGCTACCGTAGATCATATGGCTGATAAATTAATCTAAATGTTAATTAATCCAAAGCTGAATTTGTCTAAAGATGACTGTTGCGCACACACACACACACACACACACACACACACACACACACACACACACACACACACTTCAGGAGCAGATGCTTGACATATTTTTGGACACGGAGCTTGAAATACTCTTAACACACACACACACACACATACACACACACTTGTCATTACCTGACCACTGGGCACCTTGACGGCGTCCCAGAAGCCCCTGCAGCGGAGAACAACCTGACAACCAATAAATCACCCGAGAGAGAGAGAGAGAGAGAAGGAGAAGGAGGAGGAGGAGGAGGAGGAGGAGAGTGAGGAAGAGAGGCACAGGTGGAAAGGTGAAGCAAGGCAGACAAAAGAGGAGTAAGAGAGAGAGAAAGGGAGGGAGAAGGGAGGTGGAGGAGGGAGAGGTAGCTGAAAATTATCTCATTACACTTCACCAACTGTTCAGTCTGCATGGAAAATGTGCTTAAATGTGTGTGTGTGTGTGTGTGTGTGTGTGTGTGTGTGTGTGTGTGTGTGTGTGTTTTGTGGCTTTGTGTACTTGTTAATCCCATCTGGATCTTTGCAATCTAAAACAAATCTTTTTCGGTTATGATCAGACATGAAAAGAGTGTTTGCGTGTTGATACGGGCGTGTTTGTGTGTAAGTGTGTGTGATGTGATTCACTCCCTCCCGTGTTTTTGTCGTCGCTGTTATTATGTATTACGTGTTTGATCTATGAGTCATCAGCGACTGGTGAGAAAGAAGAAGAAGAAGTGGCCAGAAAACAAAGAAGAAGAGGAAACGAAGGGAGAGAAAAAATGAGCAGAGAAAATAAGGAGAAAAGGAGGAAGAATAAGACGAGAACAAGAAGGAAGAAGAGGAAGGGAAAACTAACTCATATAACACGTCACTGCGTGCGTGTAGCACACGGCAGTGGCGGCGGCGGAGCTCACAGCAGAATAAGAAGAATAATACATCACAGAAAGTGAATCAGGAGTGTTTTGTGTGTTCTTGCACTTGATTTCTCTCCTGATCAGCCGGTCTAGACTGGCTTCACCACGCTGAGACTGCGGCTGGTAGAGGTCTGGATATTTTTATACCTCAGCGAGAACTTCCTCTGTGTCAGTAACAACACCACAGAAGAAGATCACAAAACAAAAGAAGAAGTTGAGGTACAGTAGATGTGCCAACTGACGGAGGGAATCAGGAAAGAAATGTTGTTTTTCTGGAGAGTCAACAGGCGTCAACACTGAAAAATAGGACAGAAGCGTTTTCTATCCCGTCAACGCACGCCGTATCTGACCCTGCTAACGGACGCCGTATCTGACCCTGCTAACGGACGCCGTATCTGACCCTGCTAACGGACGCCGTATCTGACCCTGCTAACGGACGCCGTGTCTGACCCTGCTAACGGACGCCGTATCTGACCCTGCTAACGGACGCCGTATCTGACCCTGCTAACACACGCCCTATCTGACCCTGCTAACGGACGCCGTATCTGACCCTGCTAATGCACGCCGTATCTGACGCCGCGCATCACCAGTGTGTTTTAGAATTAAAGGGTCTATATGTGAGAAAAAGCTCCGGTCCGTCCTGTCTCGTAATACCGCTTCATACCTCAAGAGGCGATAATGAGTCACTGTTACGAAACAGGACGGGCCGGAAAGACAGACAGACAGAAAGGAAGGAAAGAAAGAAAGAGGAAGGAAAGACAGAAAGAAGGAAAAAAGGAAGAAAGAATGCAAGAAGGAAGAAGGGAAGGAAGGACGACAGAGAGGTAGGAAGGAAGGAAGGAAGGAAAGATGGAAAGAAGAAATGAGAAGGAGGAGAAGAAGGAAGACAAAGAAAGGGGCAGAAGAAAGAAAAGAAGGAAGGAAGGAAAACAGAAAGGCAGGAAGGAAGGAAGAAAGATGGAGAGAAGGAATAAAAAAATAAGTAAGAATAAAGGAAAGGAAGAAGGAAGGAAAAAATCAATAAAAAAAACAAAAAAACGAAAGTGACAAACTAGAGGTGTAGAGGAAGGAGACCCGGGGAAAGTGAAGGAAAAAGGCAGAGAGAGCTGTTACAGTGTGTGTGTGTGTGTGTGTGTGTGTGTGTGTGTGTGTGTGTGTGTGTGTGTCAGAGGGCAGGAAGTAGAGCGATGATAGCTAATTAGAACGAAGATCCACTGAAGAAACAGCCCAGAGCTGACTGGTGGAGAGACACAAGAGAGAGAGAGAGAGAGAGAGAGAGGGAGAGAGAGAGAGAGAGAGAGAGAGAGAGAGAGAGAGGTTAAATTCAGGATAGACAGAGATGGAGAGAGTGATGGACGAGAGACACCGAGAAAGACAGACAGAGAGAAAGTGATGGAGACAGTAGAGAGAGAGAGAAGTAATATCAGGGTCAGAATCACCAATATTGATATTAATTTTATCATCACAAGTTGTTAATGAACTGATATCCTGTTAATTATTGAATCGAATGCAGACAGTCAGACAGACAGACAGACAGACAGACAGGCAGACAGACAGACAGACAGACAGACAGACAGACAGACAGACAGGCAGGCAGACAGACAGACAGACAGACAGACAGACAGGCAGGCAGACAGACAGACAGACAGACAGACAGGCAGACAGACAGACAGGCAGACAGACAGGCGTGCTGGTGGATGATGGAGGCTTGTTGCTTCAGGTACCGATGAGACATGAAATCCAGGAGTTACTAACAGATCTGTTCATCTGAAGGCTTATTAGATGCTAAAATGCTGCGCAGCAGTTTAACGTGTGTGTGTGTGTGTGTGTGTGTGTGTGTGTGTGTGTGTGTGTGTGTGTGTGTGTGTGTGTGTGTGAGGTAAGAGAAAGAAAGAGGAAAAACAACACCAGGATTGTGCTTTTGCACGTATTTGATGAGCCAAAGCTGCATCTCGCCAGATGTTTCGCTTATTTTAACATTTTTGTCAGTCGACTCTGTTGTTTTTGGCCACCAGACCTGCAGAAGTCAGTCTGAATGTGTCCTCAGTGATAAATAACAGATATGATTATTGTTTGAACTCTCCAACCTAACAAGGTTCAACTAGCAGCAGCAGCAGAGAAACGTATTGATACAAGTATCAGCCTCCCAAACAAGACGTAGTACTGATGGTATCTGTACTTTAGGTATCGATCTGCCCGCACCTGCAGTCAATATCCACCTATTAAAATTCAAAGGTTGGCAGCTTGATACACACTTCAGTCACCTCGGTTCACATCATTACTGCAGTATAAAAACACACAGCTGCACTTCCTGTCACACACACACACACCCAAAACTTTTCTTGCTGTGAAGTTTGCTCATATCACGATTACAATTCATGAGTCTAACGAGTGTTTTTTTCCTCGTGTGTGTGTGTGGAGACTCAGACGACTCAGTACTTCCAGAAAAATCAATCACCAGTGTTCTTTTAACTTTTTCATGCAACTTATTAAGAATGAATCTACTTGTACGAGCGGTTCTTCCTTTCACATACGAACGGAGACTTTTCTTCCTCTTTAGTAAAACAACATCAACAAACCAGGAAGGAATCAAATCCCAGAACAACGGGAGTCATCTCGAAGTAGGAAAGCCAAGAAGAAGTCATGAAAAATGTAACAACCTGCAGAGTCCCAACAGGAGGAAGATTTCAGGTTCAGTCTGTGTTCATCCTGTGATGACCTGAACCTGATCCCAGTGTATTCTGGGTAATAGATAGTGGCGCGTAGAGAAAAATGCAAATTGTTATTCAACGTCAGCAGGGCTGCAGCAGGCAGTAATGAGGTGAATACTAATTGATTTTACTTTTAATTATCCCTCCATCTTTTTTTTTTTTTTCAATTAAAAAGGATCGGCGGCCCGTCGCTGCACTGTGATGAGCGTGTCATCATGACAGCGCCGCAGTAGAGCCACAATGCAGATTCACAGAACAAAGCCCGTGTGTGTGTGTGTGTGTGTGTGTGTGTGTGTGTGTGTGTGTGTGTGTGTGTGTGTGTGTGTGTGTCTTTGTGTTGTTACAAGGCCCTACCAGATCAAGATACATGACAGCGATACGCTTCAGGAGGTTTCAGCAAACACAATATGGCCACCGTACACACAAACACGCTGATACAAAGATGCATATACAGATATCACACGCTCACACAAATTTGCTCACACACACGCCCCGGTTCTGTTTTGCTCTCTCGTCTCTTGTTTCTCCACTCTTTCTCTTTATTCCTTTATCTGTCAATCTGCTCTCTCTCTCCCTCCCTCTCTCTCTCTCTCTCTCTCTCTCTCTCTCTCTCTCTCTCTCCCGCTGTCTCTCTCTGATGAGTTGGTTTCAGACCCGCTGCTGGATAAAAGCCTCTTTTCATGTCTGATCATATCTGCCGCTTTGTTTTTCCAGCTAAAGAATCCAGCTATGAATAATGCACACACACGCACGCGCTCTCTCTCTCTCTCTCTCTCTCTCTCTCTCTATCACACACACACACACACACACACACACACACGTGCCTGTTTGGTCAGAGAACCGTCAAACCAAATGAAAAGTCAGGAGACGCCGCCATCTAGTGGTGAAAATGGAGAATCACAGCAATCCAACACTATTAATCAGTATCCTGAACAATGGTGTAAACAGTTATGCTGTTGACCATAAAGAAATGTTTTATTTGTTTTTGACTCATTTTGTTCATGTGCTGTAATTTGTATGAGCGGTTAGTAAGAATTTGGACAAAGTTATTGATTTTTAACTCAAAAGTTTTAAGTCTAAACTCTTATGTTTCGAGTCCTAATCAAATCATTAATTGTGCGTCCACTGGGCACCTTTATCTCCTGCTTGTAATAATGATAATAATAATAATAATAATAATAATAATAATAATAATAATATATAATGATACGTTTATTTAGTATAATACCTTCCACAGAAATGATATTCACAAAGTGCTTCACAGGAATAAGAGTTAAAAATAAGACCTTAAGAACATACATAGAGTAAAAACATGAACCACGAGTTAAAATTAACCTTAAAAAACGAAGTTGATCTGTTGACAGGAAAATGAAGCAGTTACTCTTAATTAATAACATGATTTTAAATCTTTGTGCTTCAAGTCATCGAGTTATTCCAAGTAGAAAGTCTAAAGTTCAAGTGAAGTCACAAGACTGTCACTTGTGTGATTTTGTCAAGTCAGAGTCTGAGTCCACACCTCTTTATGATTCCTACTAGAACAGATGATATCTGTTTTGACTCCAGTCCTGCTTCACAATTCTGATTCCTATCAAATCTTAATTCTGATTCATATTATCTGAGTAAAAAATAAATATTTTATGAGCAGATTTAGGTTTCCATAAACAGGTAATTAGTAAAAAGACTTTTTCCTACAAAAGTCAAGATAAAGAAAAATAAAAAATATATAAACACTGTCTGTGTTAAAATGCACACGTTGCTTCCTGACTGTTTCAAGGTTTTTGTTGCTTTGTTTTTCATTAGAGTTGAACTTTATTCTGGAGTCAAATCTGTAGACTTCCTCCCTGCAGGATATTTTTTGTATGTGGTGATGTTGTTGTATAATGTCTTTACTCCGATGCCTGATATAATAAACTACAGACACATTTTACTGACAGTGAAGTCAGAAGGTTTCGTCCACAATTTAACACTTTGATATGCAGGTGTAACAAAACCTGATTATGAAAAGTTTGGATCCCACATCTGTCACTCACACTGTGCTGTCATCTCTCTTTTCTTGATTTTTATTGGTGAAGTTTGATATTTTCTCTCTCTGATACTAACACGTCTTCTTCTTTATATTAAAAAACCACCTGATTTAGATTCAACGAGCTCTTTGTACCCTTGTAGCCATGAGACACTTTCTTCTTTCTTTGTATTCAAGAGAGTTCAACACATCATCTCTCACTGCAAATTCTGACAGATTCATGTTTTTTTTTTTTTGCATATTGCACCTTGGTCATATAGTAATACGCCTGCCCTGCAGAGCATGACTGAACACCTTCCCAGAGACGTCTCGGCTGCCTACAGGTTTCAGGATTCGGAAGCTCATCCAAGCAGCGACTTTAATTACAGCGTCGCCTGCTGCAGTTTTACCTCCTTTCACTACAATACAGTGTTGGGATCAAACTGAGGGCTAATTCTTTGTATTTCTGTGTAGAAATCTTCACTCCAGCTGTTTTCTGTTTGTTCCAGCGGTGGCAGAAGTCGGGGACTCACCTGGAGCACCTCGTCTCTCGGTTCTGCCTGGACTCGGAGATGGCTCTGGACGGGATGGACTCTTCTCGGATGCTGGTCATCAGCCCCTGTGAACTGAGCGCCTACACACAGAGATGGGAAGTCCCCTTCTCCTGACCCCCCTAACCCTGTGACCCCCCCGTCGCCCCCGTCACCCATTCACCGCCTCAAAGACCCCGGAGGGGGGGGGGGGGGGCAGAGACAGCTGCTCAGACAGAGTGGAGATGCATGAGAGCGTTGAGGGTCGCTGGAGGGAAACTTGACTATGAGAGGAAGGTGGTGGCTCACATTTCAAGTCCTGATTTTTTTGAAAGATCTTTGCTGGATGAAGACACGTGAAATGTGTCTCTGATGCTGTTTGTGGAAGAGTAAAAAAAAAAAAAAAAACCAAGTGCACCTTAAAACCCCTGAACTGTCAAAGATTTGAGTCGGACAGAAACTTTGCTTGAGGAAAAACTATATCAGAATATGTGTCTTATAATCTTTTTGCATTGAAATTGTAAAGTTTTCTGAGTCTGTTGAAGAATCTGCGAGCACAACTCACGTTTTTTTAGTTACTTGGTCAAATATCTGTCACTGTCTTTACTAGAAACGTTCAGATCCTGAGATCCAACCAGCAGGACCTCAACGGAGTAAAACCTCTGAGAAACTGACAAACATTTGTTTTGTTTTTTTTCCTAAAGCAGATCGAAGCATGAAGAGAATCTGTTATGTAACTCAAATTTCAAGATGAATTCCTACAAAAACTACAACTACAAGCTCAGCACAACGTCCACACGACTTTCTATCAGTCAACACACAGTCCAGTTAGCTTAGTAAAACCAGAATCACCTTAAATGTGGAACCTGACAGTCGGCAAAAAGACCCCTGATTGATTTGCACCGACAGAGATCAAGAGGATGAAGGAGTCACTAGTGTTCACTCTTAAATGATCATATATTATATTCTGTTGGTAGAAAAATGTTCTAACAGAATATCATTTCAGTATGTTTTAAAAAGTGACAAACAGCAGGAATGAAATATTACGTCATCAGCTGTTTCGTCTTATAAAACCTTTACCGAGCGCAGCTGTCATTGGAGTTCGATTGAGGAAGAGGAGAGAAGAAGAAAAGACCAAAGAAGGAGGCTCATGAGCGAACGACAAGGTCTGGATTTCAGAACAACCAGCAGCCGTCGGACGAGCCAAGACACGGAGAAACATTGAAATAAATAAAAGAGTCATCAGCAGCATCACAGACAGAAAAGGGCTACAGACGAACAGCAGCTGTCGGAGGTTCTGCAGTGTTTTCTGTGTGCTTCACTTTGCTGTCGTGCATGTGTGCATTTTTCTACACGACTACATGTGTGTTTATTTTCACGCTACATAAATCTATCAGAGCGAGAGTCCTTCAGTCTAAACACTGATGCATCGTTCTGGTTCTGGTTTTGTTGTCAAGGTAAAGAGTCCACACAGCTTTTGTTGGTCACATACTTGACATAGTTTTTTTATTTTTGAGATGCACTGGCAGGACACGGCGGGGGGGGGGGGGGGGGGGGGGGGTCGTTACTGACGGACAAACCGCAGCTGTTGTGACCCTTCAGTCATGTGACGTTCTTCTTTGGTTTTTCATTTCAAATTCCAGCAGAGTCAACACTCAACTGAAGTTAACTGACCTACAAAAATAACAAAAAAAAAAAGTCTAAATATCTGCTTTAACCTTCTAAACTCATCGGTTCAGTTTCTCATGTGAGGGATTTTTGAGGAAACTTCTGTCTCTTTTCTCACTTTCCTGTTTGACGTCATCAGCTGCATCATCTCAATCATTTTGATATCCTGTTTGACTCCTGAATAAAGGTTTTTTTTCTAACGGCTGCTTCTATTTTATTGAAATGGTTGTGATGTTTAAATGCAGTAATGGAAACCTGAAAGCTGCCAGCAGTACACACACACACACACACACACACACACACACACACACACACACACACACACACACACATCATCTGCAATTAATAAACTAAAACTTGCAATCGTCTCTTTTTGTTGTAATAACTTATAAAAACCACATTCTTTACATTAATAAAACACCACAATTTGATTAGTACATACAGTACTACTAATACTGTTACTACTACTACTGCTCTACCTGCTACAAATACTTCAACTGCAGTACAACTTTTACAATCACCAGCAACTACTGCTCTTACTTTTATTAACCCTTTGAACTCTGCGATAGAAATGGTCCGCCAGCGCCTACATTGGTATTTTTGCTTATTGTGATGTCATTTTTTGGAGTATCTTCAAATGCTTCATATCCCTAGAATCTGTACAAGCTAAGCTAAAAGGTTATGTAAGTCAATAAACCATAATAATTGATAAAGGTATTGAAATTGTGTCATATATTTTTTTAAAAATACGAAAATCTGACGTTTTTTTCATCAAATTTTACTGAATAAACACACAAAACACATTGATCCAAAACATTTCTGAATGTAGAAACATGAACAAAATATTTCTTAACATTCTACAAGTTATTTGAACTATCTACATTTTTTAGTTTTTGAGATATGCACATTTTTATGAGCAGAGTGCAAAGTTTCATCTGCAATAGACATATTTCCCCAGTGTCTACGTTGGTATTTTTGGTATTAATTGTGATGTCATTTCCCAGAATATCTTAAAATGCTTCATATTCCTAAAATCTAAACAACCTAAATTAAAAGGTTTTGCAAGCCAATAAACCATAATGATTGATAAAGGCCTAAGTATTGAAATTGTGTCATAAATTAATACGGTTGCAACTTTAACTGCCTCTACTCCTGAACTCTACTAATATTACTACAACTAGTACTATTACTACTAATGGAACTATTATAACTACTATTTTACTACTACAACTACACTGCTGCTATTACTACAGTACTATGTCAAGTACTATTAGAAGAAATATGAATAATACTGGTAAACTTACTACTCTTGTCACAGTTATAACTATTACTAGTACTACTGCTACCACCTTGTACAACTACAAAGGCTCCTGCTGCTTGCTACTAGTAGTACTGCTGATATTATTATACTACTATAAAGTGCAGAGTTACTTCTTGTGTCATATTTTACTGCCATGAGGGAAATGCATTCAATAATTCAGGTTTTAATATAATTTAATGAGAAAATAGCTCAACCTGAACACTGCTTTAAAAAGCCAGATACGTACTGTACATACTGATGATGGCTTTTTATTAAATATCACATATGAGTGACTCAGCATCTTTATCCTCTGATACAATGGAGGTTCACGTCTGACAGATAGAAGATTTTTGTCTGGATGTTGATTTTAAATATGAGATAACTTCTCTTAAAGCAAAGAGAAACTCTGTGTGTGTATTTCTGGATGTAGCTTATAGAAGTAAATAAAACTGTGTGTATATTGTCTTCAAGAACTAATTACTTTTTTAAAAAGTGCTTTTAAGGCTTTTCCCATTTAAAGTACACAACAGTCTCAACTCAATTGCCCTGTTAGACCATTAGAATTAAAGTAAATGGCATCTTTTTGCTGATAAGACGGGAGTGTTGATTATGTTCTGATGAATTTACATAAAAAATAGTTCTCAGTAGTGGTGGAAGAAGTATTTCAGATCCTTTACTTAGTTAAAAATACCAATACAGAAATGTAAAAATACTACATTACAAGTAAAAGTCCTGCTTGAAAAATCTTATTACAGTAAAAGTACATAGGTATTATGAGCTTGATGTAGTTAAAGTATTGCAGTAAAAGTACATAAGTATTATGAGCTTGATGTAGTTAAAGTACTGCAGTAAAAGTACATAAGTATTATGAGCTTGATGTAGTTAAAGTATTGCAGTAAAAGTACATAAGTATTATGAGCTTGATGTAGTTAAAGTATTGCAGTAAAAGTAGTGGTTTGGTCCCTCTGACTGATATATTATTATATATGACATCATTAGATTATTAATAGTGAAGCATCAGTGTTAGAGCAGCATGTTACTGTTGTAGCTGCTGGAGGTGGAGCTAGTTTACACTACTTTATATACAGTTAGCTAGTTTAGTCCAGTGGTTCCCAACCTAGGGGTCGGGCCCCTCCAAAGGGTCAGCAGATAAATCTGAGGGGTCGTGAGATGATTAATGGGAGAGGAAAGAAGAAAAAACAAAGTTCTGATACACAAATCTGTTTTCAGTTTTTGGACTTTTTCTCTAATCTTTGATTTTTGGTGAAATATTGGATCATTTGAACATTTATTGAAATGAAAGCATGTGAGAAGTTTAGAGGGAAAAATCACTATTTGGTGGAGCTGTTAACAACTCATAGACATGTGAAATGTGACCCCGACTACACACTGCTTTTTGTAAGACGTCAAAAGCCAAAAAGGTTGGAAACCACTGGTTTCATCTTTAAAAATGTGTTGTATTTTAAAAGCTTGTTATATTATCCATTGTGTCAAATCTTCATCTGAAAAGTAACTAAAGCTGTCAAATAAATGTAGTGGAGTGGAAAGTACAATATTTCCCTCTGAAATGTAGTGGAGTGGAATCACATGGAAATACTCAAGTAAAGTACAAGTACCTCAAAGTACCTTTTCTTCTTGTTCCTAAAGTTGGATGTTTGACCTTTGTGCAGAGTCTGTTTTCATCTACTGAAAGAGGAAAGTTTCAAAGTTTCTCTGATCTCATTGAAAATAAGATTTTAAGGCCTACGAGCAGGATATGTGACATCACAAGCAGTTTGGAGCCGATGGTGGTTCAATATTCAACTTAAACAGGTGTGATGTTTAAACTTGAAGCCTCCAGTGAACAAACACTGATACTTCACAGTGAAGGAGGAAACATCTTGTGTCCAGCAGTTAAACTTCTGAAATGAACATTATTTGCATATTTATAGTTATGGATTTTTTTTAATGAGGGAGGAGGAGTAGATGTCATTTTAAGGATTTTAACAACATAATTGAACTTTTTTTGTGGAAAAACCATATCAGACACACATTATTATTCAAAGTGGAGTACTTACAACCTTTAAATACAGCACTTGAGTAAATGAACATAGTTATTTTCCACCACTGCTTTATGGTGCTGCTTTCGTGCAGTTAAAAGCACAATAAACTGAAGAGAGAGAGACACACTCTCACACTCACACACACACACCCGCAGTGAGGGAGGATGTGTGCGGACTGCTCTCTTCTCTCAGACCAGCGGTGATTTTTAACCAAACAGTGAATCATTAATCTGTTCTAAGCCGGTTTACTTTGGACTTTAGCGAAATGGATTAATAGGAAATGTCGCACGTTAGAAGCTGACATCTTTTCTTTTTAAACCGTTTGTAACGGCGCCGCTGTTCTCCAGACGAGGCTCGCTTTTACGTAAGTACAATGACCTTTTCGTTTGTGCAAAAACCTTATATTTTCAAGGCGGCTAAAAATGAAGAAAAACGCTGCGATTGTGTATTTCCACCTGCTTCACCCTTGTGTGTAATTTAGCCATGACACCTGATTATTACTACGTAAAAAATCGTAACATTTTAAGATGCTCTCGATGAAAAAAAGATGAAGCGGTGAGCTAGTTATGTTTCTAGTCGGACCACTGTTTCCGCCACACCGAGACGTTTGTAGTCCGTTCACTGTCAGTCGATGCTAGGCAACGGAACAAAGAGACTACAAGTTCCAGCGCGAGCAGAAGGCTCCAGTGCTGCATTCACGTGCGTTCGGAACAATCGGTATTATCCGCATGAATACGGAGCGGCCCAGCGATCATGTGCTAGAAGAAAATAGCGGTAAATTCATGAAAGGAGACACTTCTTGAACTATATAGTAAAGAAAAAAACAGCGTGTGGGGTATTTTGCTGCCTGTTTGGTTTAAACAAGAGATTCAGCTCAAAAATCTATTCCAGGTGGCGTTACTCGGCCTGTTTCTTTACGTTTTGGGAAACACAAGCTAAGAAATGCAGCACAAGTTTCCGCGTCTCTTACTTTCTACGTCAGCCGTGACGTATTATGTTGGGGACAGAGAACCTGTTATTCGAGTTCTCATCGATTTAAAACTTAAATAATGTTTACAGATAATTATTTGTCTGTTTGCTGACGAGCCGAAACATAAACGATGTTTTCTCCACCGCCGGCGGGAAGTGAGTACATTAATGTCAGCTAGCTGCTCAGGATTTAAAAATAAAGAGGAAATCTGAATTATGTTTTCATTCAACAAAACTAAAGACAACAAACTAACTTAATTGTTCTATAAAACACACCAACATTTGTGCTCTAGTTTGTCATCATGATATTTTAGGAAGAACAGCAACATAAATAACAACTTCTGGTTAAAATTTTCCAAAAAAAATCATAAATCGACTGAACTATTTGTGGGAATTCTGGCTCTTGTTAGTGATCCGGATCATTTGGCTGTTTCAGCTCCCAAACGGCTCTTCATTTAATTTAACACTGTTTTGACTTATGATCGGTATGTATGAACATATATCACTTAAACTGTTCAATGTAATTATACTAAACCTTATTCCAGAGTACCACAGTTGTATATTATTTTTGGTATAAAAACCTTAAATAATGTAAAACATCAAACACTATTACACACGTGTATTGAACGTTTTATTCATATTGAACTGTTCAAAACAGCCTCCCGATACCAATACTGATACTAATACTGACACCAATACTAATACTGATTCTGATACCAATACTGATACTAATACTGATACCAATACTGATACTAATACTGATACTGATACCTGGGCTTTGGGTATCGGCTGATAGGGTCAGAGGTCACCTACAAG
Organism: Thunnus albacares; assembly: GCF_914725855.1. Lineage (NCBI taxonomy): Eukaryota > Metazoa > Chordata > Actinopteri > Scombriformes > Scombridae > Thunnus > Thunnus albacares. The sequence continues at coordinate 26,574,209 of NC_058121.1, read as the reverse complement.
GTCACTTCAGGAGTGAAACACTTGACATTGAGGTTAGAGGACTTTTCACATCAGAATTTAAATATCCAGCTCAGACGGGAGTCGTCTCCCATCGTTCACTTAAAGGACTCTGACTCGTTCATGATGGACACATCACTGACTTGAACGCAGCTCATGACGAGTCTTAAAGTGCAAACTGACAGTTAACAGTCGTTTAATAAAAAGCTTCCAGACGTCGATCTACTAAAACTAATGATATAAAAGCTGATAAAGCACAAAGACGTTTTAATGTGTCTGATGTGACTCAGTATCAGTACGTCTTGATTTATTTCACTCTTTCTTTCTGTTTGTTCTATATTTAACACTCCTACAACCAACCCGATCAATCAATTAATCGATTAAGTTTGTGGACAGAAAATGTTTCACCAATTTTGATATCGACTGATAATTTCAGTATCACTTATAAAGCAAAAGTGTCACATTATCTGCTTCCAAGCTTCTCTAATGTGAGGATGTGCTGCTTTCTTCTGCTATTGATGGAACAAAGTAAACAATTTGATGATATCATGTTTGGCTGCGGGAATAAATAAATAAATAAAATAATCAAAATCAGCTTTATCAGCCAAGTATGTTAACGTATAGAAGGAATATGACTCTAGTTTAGTGTCTCTCAATGTTCTTACACACAACAACCTTCAGAGAGATAAACAACAACAACAAGCTGAACAAAGATAATTAAACATGTCGTTGTTATGTTCATGTAAACAGGTGAAGAACAGATACATACATGTTTATATAGAGATGAAACTGGAGTTAATATACTGCTCCTCTTCTCTTCCCTCCAGTCGCCCCATGTTCCTTCGCCAGCTGAGCTCCTTCGGCTCCTCCTTCCTTCGCCGCGGCCGTGCTGCTCCCTGCAGGGCCGGTTTCAGGAGCGGCGGTGCCTCCTCCGCCTCCCCCTCCCGCCCCCATTTCACCCCCGCTCCTCCTCCATGGTGGACGGTGCGGGGATTTCCTCCCTGGCCTCCTCGACTCCCCCGCTCCCACCCAGCAGCCCGTCAGCTTTCCTCCGGTCGGACGTTACACCTCGAGAACATCAACCCAGGCGCCGCCGCCGCCGGTAGCTGGCGTTCATTCAACACCTCCGCCGGCCTCATGATGGAGCGCTCCGACAGAGGGCCGCCACACAAACGGAGGAAGAGTGTAGAAGAGAAGGGCGGCAACGAAGAAAGGGAAAGAAACAGAGGAGGAGCACCGGGAGGAAAAGCAAAGGATGGAGGCTCCAAGAGGGAGCAGCATCACCTGGATCCCGGCGCCGACGGCAGCTTCCGACCGAACCACCGCTTCAAAGACGGGAAACACGGAGCTGGAAAAGGCGCCAGTAGGGAAAACAGCAGAGATAAAGACGTGGAAAGGACTAAAAGCGGGAATAAAGACAGAGATGGAAACACGCAGCGAAGAGACGGCGCCGGTAGAGATGAAACGCCGCATCGAGGGAGGAGCGCACATCAGCAGGGAGGACGTAAAGACTCCCAACACGCAGCGTCCAGGACTCAAACCTCCGGGTTCAAACCTGAGCAGCAAACACAGGTCACACACAAACCAAACCCCTGGTTTAAAGACCGGGACAGAAGTAGAGACGGAGGAGGGCGTCAGTCCCAGCCTCGCAGCACAGCTCCTCCCCCAAACCCCTGGCAGGTTGCCGGGGCCGACAGGCAGCCGCCTCCGCCTGGAACCTGCCCGCAAGTTCCAGTGAAAGGTCAGTTGACTCATTACGGTGTGTTTTTACATCACCGCGGAAACATACAACACGGTTTTAGTCTTTATCTTGCAGACTTCACTTCATGTTACTGTCAGATTGATGCTAATAATCCATCACAGTGATCAATTTATTTGATTTTCAGTTATAAGTCACATCGTCTTTCTGTTGTAGTTCAGTGACAAACAACGGCTGAAATAAAACATCTTCCTGTTAGTCATTCAAGCTGCTTTCACACCTGTGATACGGTTCAGTTGTTCCAAGTAGTGACCGTTTGTAAATAATTAAAATCAAACTTATGATGCACGACGCGGATCTGAGCTAACGTTCATTTAGTGAATTATTTGAAACAAACGAAGGAGACTTACATGACGTACTGTGTTACCCATCAGTCACCTGTGAACAGTGTGGATCCATCTGTATTTATCTGATATATATCTCTCAGGTCTTATATGATGCACATATAGTGTCGGTGCAGTGAATCGCTCACTGAGCATCTACTGACTGTTGTTAAGCTGCTGTTATCACAGGGTGCAAAGTCACATCTTCAAACCCGTCGTAAACCTGCAGGTTGGAACTTTTACAACTAAATGAACGTCTGTTACATTCGAGCCAAACGAGTTCACACAATGACTGACTGAGCCTTTCACCTTTAGATAAATCTATCAGTATACTGGAGATATTAATGTGGTGTCGGGTTTGACATCATGCACACCAGAGACTTCACCGGCTAACTTCCTGTTAGCGCTCTGCTAACTTGAACGGGATAAAATAATTAAATCGTGCGGCTCTTCTAGACTTTCCAAATGTTATCAGACTGATCGGATCAAATTCTGACAGTTTAACAAGTCGTTTCTCGGTGGTTGTGTGACGCTCAAAACAATTTATCCACCGTTTTACAACCATAACAGTAGTGATGAAGGAGGCTACAGCGGAGTCTATGACATGTAATTCATCTCACAGCCAGAAGGAGGAGACAAAAGTCCCGCACTGCATCTTTAAACTCTCTTCATCTTCCTCGCCTCTCTCTCTCTCCTCAGCTCTTCAGAGACAGTGGGAGTCGTCTCCCGCCTGCAGAACATTTCCGCAGCCGCCGGGAGTGAACGCAGCGTTCGATTTCTCAGTGCTGTCCTACAACATCCTGTCTCAGGAGCTGCTGCGGGACAACATCTACCTGTACCAACACTGTCACCCCGGCGTGTTGCCATGGGAATACCGGCTGCCAAACCTGCTGAATGAGATCCGGCAGTACGACGCTGATGTGAGCAGATGAGATCAGATAAAACTCTAATGATCCTTGTGAGGATAAGACGGCTGAATGTAGCCGTAGGATACAGGATTCAAAAAGATATGGCCAAAAGTATGTGGACATGTAAACTTAACTTTTATACAGGACTGTCCACATACTTATGGCCATGTAGCAGACATTCTGCTATCATCATTTATACTCACTTTTTTTGTTCTTAGATCCTTTGTCTTCAAGAAGTCCAGCAGGACCACTATGAAAACCAGATTAAACCTGCTCTACAGGACCTAGGTACTGTGTGTGTGTGTGTGTGTGTGTGTGTGCGCGTGTGTGGCAGTAGTTGAAACACGAGGCAACACTGCTTTCGATGAACATAATAAAAATATTTAAATACACAAATGTCATATCATGTTTCTAACTGTGTGTGTGTGTGTGTGTGTGTGTGTGTGTGTGTGTGTGTGCGCGTGCGTGTGTGTGTGTGTGTGTGTGTGTGTGCGTGTGTGTGTGTGTGTTTCAGGCTACCAGTGTGAATATAAGAAGCGAACGGGGAAGAAACCAGACGGTTGTGCCGTCATCTTCAAAACCTCCCGCCTCTCACTCCTCTCCTCCAATCCCGTCGAGTTCTTCCGACCCGGCGACGCCCTCCTCGACAGGGACAACGTCGGACTGGTCGTGCTGCTGCGGCCGAACGACGCCGCCGCCCGGTCGGATCCCTCCGCCTTCATCTGCGTCGCCAACACTCACCTCCTCTACAACCCCCGCCGAGGCGACATCAAACTGGCCCAGCTGGCCATCCTATTGGCCGAGATCAAACGGTTGTCCCGCCTCCCGGACGGGTCGAGCAATCCGGTTGTTCTGTGCGGAGATTTTAACTCCACCCCCTTGAGCCCGCTGTACAGCTTCCTGACCACCGGCAGCCTGGAGTACCAGGGCCTGCAGATCGGCATGGTGAGTGGGTTTCAACTGTTGTTCGGACGAATCTGGTCATTTTAACACGTCGTCTTCGGCATTTTTCACTATTGTCTGACATTCTATAGATTGACTGTTTGATCGTTGATCATGTTTTTTATGTGTGTGTGTGTGTGTGTGTGTGTGTGTGTGTGTGTGTGTGTGTGTGTGCGTGCAGGTGTCGGGTCAGGAGAACAGTCCCAGAGGTCAGCGTCTCCTCACGGCTCCCATCTGGTCTCACAGTTTGGGAATCAACCAGCAGTGTCAGTACGAGAACAAACACGCTGCCGAGACGTCGTCCAGCAGCCCGACAGGTAAACTCACCACTAAAACTACCCGAGCTCTACTCTACTGTAGTTCTACTGTAGTTCTACTGTAGTTCTACTGTAGTTCTACTGTGTTTACTACGTTTGGTTGTGGTTTACGGTCCGTTCAGTCTTTGTTTATTCAGCTTATCTTACGTTCCTGTCGTCTCTGTCTGTCAGCAGTAGAAGGAGCGATCTCTAATCTGACAGTAGAAGAACTTGCAACCAAAGCTGCTGTTTCTTTCCACAGGTAACATCTCTCTCTCTTCATTTCTCCATCCCTCTCTCAGCAGCCTTTTAGTTATAATATGTGACCTTGTGAAACACTCTGCAGCTGTAAAATGTGTTTATGTTGAAGTTTCACAAGTTTTCTGTTTAACGCTTTGATTTTATAATTTGGAATCAACACTGTATTTCTTTCTGAAGTCCAAGTGTAAAGCTGAGTCTGCAGTCTGTACCAACACACACACACTCTGAACCTGTGCGTGTGTGTGTGTGTGTGTGTGTGTGTGTGTTTCTGCAGAGCGAGGATCGAGCACAGCCTGAAGCTGCAGTCGTCCTACCAGCACTGCCTGCCGCCTGACGGGAGACCTGAGATCACCACCTGCCACTCCCGCACGGCCATGACGGTGGACTACATCCTGTACACTCCTGCAGGTACGAACACACACACACACACACACACACACACACACACACACACACACACACTCAACTGAAGTGCTAACTAGGACTAGTTTTGAACGTTTTTGATGCTGGTGTCAATATAATACCTGAGTTTCTCTTCCAAAAATCAAAATGCTTTCCTCCACATCTCACTTCCTCTTTTTAATTTAAGAGAAGAAGAAAGTATCATGTTTAAAGTCGTCTTAACACTTAACAGAACTTTGACTAAATGAAACAAAGACTCTTGACTTAAATCTGAAGATATTTGATCAAAACTAAGTCAAACAGTCTTGAGGCTCCTTCATACTTTCTATTTTACTTTCTATTTTCTCACATCTTTTCTCCTGTCTGTCACCATCTTTCTTTCCTTTCTTTTCTTCTTCTTCTTCTTCTTCTTTAAAGAATCGATCGCGTCTCCGTCACCTCCCGGTGGGCGGGGCCTCCAGCTGCTGGGCAGGCTGTCATTGGTCGGCCAGTCGGAGCTGGAGGACGTAAACGGCCTGCCCAATCACCAGCACTCGTCCGACCATCTCCCTCTCCTCGCTCGCTTCCGCTACCAGCGCTGACCTGGAGTGTCGTCACGGCGACACGGGGGGACAGCCAATCAGAACATCTCTAGCGGCACGATGCTAAAAAAAAAAGGCAGCTCAGGGATGGAGGGAGCGATGAAGACGTGTGATGATGAACAAGTCGTTGTTACTCAGTGTTTTATCTCAGCAGGCAGCTTCAGTGGTGCCGTGCAGAGTTTGCACACATATCAAGTTCTCAGTCACATTTTCAGATCATCTTCAACCTTCAACATGAAGATAAAACATCCAGAGGTCCAGATTCATAAACAACACGTGTTACTACAGATACTAATATTCATCTGGTTGATTCTAATTTCTTCACTTTGGAGAAATTAAAAAAGAGAAATTCCTTCTGAAAAGAACGAAGACTTCAACTGTGGTTAAAGGTTTTATTGTATATAGTTTACTTTCTTATCGCTGTCTTTTTGCAGCATGTGAATATGAACGGACGGATTTTAAATGACGTTTTTTTTTTTTGTTTTTTTTTTTAAATCTTGAAGTTAAAATGCTGCTGATGAGGACAAATACTTGATTTGGACGTGATAACGAGGCAAAGCAGCCGCCATCAATCATCTCCAGATATTTACTGAATTAACTGTTTATCAAACTCAGTTCAGACATTATTGACTCATGAAGGAAAAAAGCTGAATGTTCAGCTTCTATTTTAAAATGCTTCAACGTTTTCTTTTGTTTTATCTAATGTGTCAAAAAACATACATTAAAAATGACATTAAAGCAACTACAATGAGTTTATAACTGGTTATGAAACAGTTTAATACTGATGCTTCTATATGACCTACATAAACAAACAAGACCATCAGCATGAAGATTATTTCTATATAATTATTATAAATGTTTCCCCCCAAAATCAGACGAATCAATTTACAACACGCAGACCAGAAGAACCGACTGTATGTTTACGTTACATGTAGCGTTGTAGCGTGAGGGAGGACTCTTCTCTTTAACTTTAAAAGTAAAGTTGGACTCATTTTAAAAAAGATGAGAAAGCACGAATGAGAGACAGAGAGAGAGAGACAGCAGCGGTGGTCGAGCGAGCTAGAGAGTGAATGAAGAGAGCGAGCGGCGGTGTAACAGGAATAAAGGACCTGCCGTACCTGTGACCTCACTGTATGAACGGTACGAAAACTAAACTTTAGGCGAAGGTGATCATGGTAAATGCAGTCTTCATTCCAGATAAACACTACTGCTTTTGTCCACAGGGGGCACTGAAATCAACAGGAAGTGAAAGTTCCTTGTAGTAACTTTAAATCAAACACTGAACAGCAGGAAATTATTTCTCTTCAAGTTTCAGTATTTATTGTAAGAACTGATACTGTATAATAACTTCACATTAAAATGTATATTTCATCTTTAGATCCAGTTTGAAAAACTGTCCAAAAAAAAAAAAAAATTGGAATTTTGTTCATTTAAAAAACGGTGAAATGAAAGATTTGCTCATCTCTGTTATGATTTCTTGTACATAATCGACGAGGCATGGATATATTTTTTTAAGTGGAAGTGTTGAGTGTTGTTTGACAGTTTTTGGACAGTTTACAGTTTGTAAATAAAGGACTTCATGCTTTTAACATGTGGCTGCTGTTGGTTTCATGGTGTTTTCTGCAAAAAAATACACAAACAGTGTGAAGAAAGATGAAGACAGAGTTTTAGATCTGTGTGTCTCGTCTACACAGATCTGCCATCTGTGCATTTTAACACTATTTCACATGTTTGCTCTGAGTTGGAGTCGACTGGTTTTCCTGTTTGTTTGTCACTGAAGAAATAAGTGTTTAAATCAGTTCTGTTCTGCTGTTTCAGTCTGACAGCATTAAATCAGATTTTTTCACCATTCTTACCTCACTGGAGGCTGTTTTCTGTTTATTTATTATGGAGACGGTTTTACCCTCCTTTTTCTCCTTTTGCTAGTCGATTAATAGATTAGTTGATCGACAGAAAATTAATTGACAACTATTTGGATAATTGAATAATCGTTTTAGTTATAATTCCAGCAAAAATTTGCTGCTTCCAGCTTTTTATCTTTTGTGTTTTTTTACATGACTGTAAATTTAAAACTTTGGGGGTTTCGGATATCTGAAGACATCAAACTGGACTGATGAAAACTACAACAGGAATTCTTCACTATTATCTGACATTTTATAGACTAAATGATTAATCGATAATGAAAATAATCATTAGTTGCAGCCTATAAATGTTTTAAATAGAAAATAATTATTTGTCTTCAACTTTTTTGTTCTTTTTTTTCTCATCTTTTGTTCCTCGTTTCATCTGTGTGTGTGTGTGTGTGTGTGTGTGTGTGTGTGTGTGTGTGTGTGTGTGTGTGTGTGTGTGTGTGTGTGTGTGTGTGTGTGTGTGTGTGTATCTATCTATCTGTGAGTGTGTCTCTGTATGTGTGTGACGGTGACAGATGGCTGCACCGTTGACGGCTCACAAACACGGTGTTCTCCAGGACTCAGACCTCTTGTTATTCTGTGCGTCACTCTGCACTGCAGCACGACGACGCTCACAGGCTCCTTTATGTCTGTTGTTCCAGCGGAGCAGCAGCAGCAGAGGTTGTGATGTCGTCACCAGTTCACACAGAATAACAACCAACACTGAATCACTGCTCAGTGTGATATTTACATCCTGTCGCTGTCAGCGGGTGAGTTTAGTGAGACAAGAGAGATTAAAGAAGTTGATTATCACACATGAACCCATAACATCATGTTCCTGACAGCAGCTCCACTTCAGTCTGTGTTTGACATCGTAGTGAAACAAGGTTCACAACTGACAACCTGACAGTGACAAACCAGTAATACTGTATGTTAAAATCAGGAGGAAACTGAAACTGTATAATAGATTTATTTAATAGCAGTAAACCCAGAGAATACATCATCCTTTACTGATTAATAAACGCGTAATAATCAAATTATAGTAAGGCAGACAAAGTGGATTTAACACATTTCTGCAAACATTTTGATCGAATCATTTAAATCATTTTTCAAGCAAAACTATCAAACATTTGATGGTTTCAGGTTTTTAAATGTGAGAATTTGCTGCTTTTCTTCTTCTCACATTATTGTAAATTGAATATTTTTAAGCTTTGGATCGAAAGTCGGACAAAACCAGACAACGGATGATGTCACGTTGTGCTGTAGTGATCATTTGTCATTGTTTTCTGAATTAAAAGAGAAGATAATGGACATAAATATTAGCTGCAGCCCCAACTGGTATTCACTGTTGTGCTGTTGTAGTTTGTGATTAGTCACTACTCATCTGACTAACATGTCAGAGGTTTCTCTCCTGAACTCAGATATCTGACGTCTCGTGTGAAGTTGCAGCTCATCTATTTTCGTAGCTGCTTCTCTGCAGACTCTGATCTAGTTCAGAGGAGCAGAAACCACAGAGAGGTGATTCTTTCTAGTCGTTTAGTTTGTGAGCACTAGATGGCAACAGTGAACTGTGTGTTAACCAGTGATGGAGCAGGAAAGGTGGATAAACTAAAAGCTGACCAGTAGTTTGTCTTAATGTTGCAGTAGGTTGTTAGTTTGGTGAAACAAAGACTGTTTGGAAACTTGCAGGACAAGCAGACAGACAAATTGTATGTAACTTTAACTTTGTGTCTTTATGACTTCCTGTTTTCGATCGTGGTTTCCAGCCTGCGTCTCAAGACCAAACAAGAACCCATTAGATTAATCTGAGAGCTTGTGAGATAATTGGGAACAAAATAAGGAACAAAACAGTCATTTCTCTTATCTTTGGTTCTTTTTTGACAAATATTGTATCAGTCAAAAGTTTGGACACACTTTTGGGAATTTGTGCCCAAACTTTCGTCTGCTGTGCCTCCTCAGGCCTCTAAAAATGATTCATCAGTCTGAGAAGGAAAGATCTCCTCATTTGTCACATCGACCTGTTAATTTTGTATTTAGGGGTCAGTGAGACAAGGTTGAGAACCGCTGCAGCAGCTGGATGATATGAAAGGTTTCTGGCACAAACTCTTCATCTCTGCTGTTAGATTTTCAAAATAAAGGTCCAGTTATGACAAACTGTAGATGTTTCAGGTAAAGAAATCAATTTATAATGCAGGATGATGATGTGGCACTCAAACAATTCACTGTATACCCGAAAAGTGATCATGTTCACTGTCTTTTCATGAGGCTTTGTGGTGGAGAAACGATCTGGACTGGAAATGATTTTTTGAGGTCAAACTTAGTTTCTGTTCCTAAAAACATTTCTGTAACTCCACCCTCAGAAATATGTAGCCGAGCTGACCGGTCGCAGTTAGTCCAGACATGTGGTTAAATGTTTTGGTGAGATGTCTTTAGAAGACATTTTGGTTTGGTTGGTTTGTTATTTTGAAATCTCACCAGCATAATGTTTTTTTTTTCACTACTTTAATGCTTCATGTTTTGTCGTGTCTTGTTATTTCGGCAAATACTTAAACTGAAACATGTAGTTAGACGTGTAGTTGTGTGTGTGTGTGTGTGTGTGTGTGTGTGTGTGTGTGTGTGTGTGTGTGTGTGTGTGTGTGTGTGTGTGTGTGTGTGTGTGTGTGTGTGAGGAGGTGCATGTCAGCTAAAGAGCCTCAGTATGTAGATATAACAACACAGTTAGTTAACAGACAGTAGATTAATTGACATTTTATTTTGATAATCCGTTCATTGTTTAAGTCATTTTTAAAGCAAAAAACGCCCCAAAAATGTGATGGTTCCAGTTTCTCCAAGGTGTTGATTTGTTGTTTTAACTTGTCTTACATGATGGTAAATTGAATATCTTTTGTTTTTGGACTGTCGGTCGGACAAAACAAGACGTTTGAAGACGTCATCTTGGGCTCGAGATGGACGTCACGTTCTGCTGTTCTGGTTTATAAACCAAATGATTGTTGAAATCTGAATAATTAAGCTGGTTTGACGTCGTCTTTTTCTGGCTTTAGAACAAGTTTTTTCGCTTTAGTAGCTCAAAAATATTTATTGATTGTGTCATTGTCTTCTATAATATGAGCAGATGATATGTGTGTCTTATTTTGAAACACAGCATGAGGTGGAAAATCAACCCTGTAGGAACAAAAGAACAAATGAAACTTTAAAACCAAACATCAGGCTGAACTACCTCTTTTTTTTCCCTCTATTATATCTTGAATAGCTTTATTGTCGTCTCGCCTTCTCACCTCGACAGCTTGATCCTCACACACACACACACACACACACACACACACACACACAAATACACAAATACACAAATACACAAACCTTACATCATCATAAGCTGCTGACACACACACACACACACACTGATCAAGGTGAGCCTCCCGTGCTTTCCAATCCCCTAATCTGCTGCACAGATGAGAAATGAAGGATTATTTCTATAAATCTGCTGCCTCCATGTGCTCGTCTAACACACACACACACACACACACTCACATCTGCAGCGGTACGTAAGCAGATTATTTTATCAGAAGCCGGGAGTTGTGGTGTCATCTGAAGAGGAATAACATCATTCAAATTGTAGGTTTCGCTGCAGCTTCTGCTTGAAGTTTGCTGAGAATAATTTATTCTTTTTCAGCAGCGTGTATCTCATCTTCACATTCATACACACACACACACACACATCTGTATTCATATTCACACCACGGCTCTCATCAGTACATCCAGTCGTCTGCTGTTTGCCTCTCAGCACATTTTAAAGGCTGAGTGCTCAGCAGGGAGCGTGTTTGGGGAGTTTAGAGGTTTTAAACTGGCAACTTCCTGTTTCTGTTTTTCAGTCGGTTCTTTCTTGGATGTTTTCAGTTTCTGTGTTCACCTGAATTTCCCTCCTCCTCCTCCTCTTCCTCGTCATCCTCCTCCTCGTTCTTATCTGCAGTCTGAACGCCGCCTCGTGTTGAGCTGTTTGCTGCTGACAGAGAAGGGATTTCTTAACGCTCGGCTTTGGTTGTGTTTGATAAGAATGAATTTCTCCGGAGAATTTCCCCTCAATAAAAATCAATCCATCCGCTCGTCACTCGCTCAGCTGCTTCACTTCACCGGCCGACAAACTCACAACCAGCCAGCAGCTGATCCTCCACATGCTCACATCCTTAAAGGACGTCTGTCCAATATTATTCTTACAGTTTTGAAGCATCATTCCCATCAGTTATGACATCATATTTCACTGTTACTAAACTATTTACTGTTATATAATGAATATAATATATAATACTGAGGAAGTTGTGATGTTGCCTCCATATTTTACACTGTTATAAGTAAACTAATAATTCAAAGTAGCATTATCAAAGTGTAAAAGTTCTGAATACAAAGTTTTTATATAAGTAAATGAGTTTTAGTTGTGAAATGTGTTTAAAAGTACTTTAAACAGGTAAATGATGAAGAGTAGTTGTCAGTGATGTATGACAGCAGAGTCTGACTGATACTGGATTGTTGAGGCCGATATCAATATTTGAGAGAGAAAATCTGATGACATATCTGCCGATAATTGTTTTTTTGGTTTTTTTTTAAACAACAAAGTTTTTCATTAAGTTTGTTATTTAAAGAATTATAACACTGATACGTACAGAGTGAGACATCAAACATATCTTTGGCATTTCGTTGCTATGTATCAGACAACATTTAGGTAAAACTATATGTATGTAATATATATACTGTATATGTGTGCAGGGCTGCAACTACAGTTATTTTCTCAATTAATAATTGATTAGTTGTTTGGTCAATAAATGTCAGAAAATGATGATCAATGTCGATGATGTTGATGATGATGTTTCTTAAAGCCTGAGATGACGTCTTCAGATGTCTTATTTTGTCCCGACCAACAGTCCAAAACCTAAAAGATCTTTATTTATTATCATAGAAATCAGAAAATATTCACATTTAAAAAGCTGGACAATTTCTCTTAAAAAATAACTCAAAACTATTATTAAATTGTAAAAATAGTAGTTAATAGTAGATTAATATTCTGTTGATCAACTAATCAGCTCTACATGTGTGATGAGCAATAATAACCTTTATAATACTGAACAGGTTGGTTTATTATTGGTCAGGTTCTAACATATAAACTAACATCTCATAATAAGCAAAAATAAGCTATTTTCAAAGAACCAAGAGCTGCAGATCAATGCAGAGCAATAAAAAGCAGATCTCTTCTGTTCATGTGAGAAACGAGAGAACACGCAGGTAAAAACATAGATCATTTATTAAAAGAAAACATGCTGCTACAGTTGTTGATAAAAACAGCTGCTGTGAGACCACTGATACTGTAACAGTAGGAGAGTTTATTAACAATAATAATAATAATAATAATAATAATAATAATAATTACTCAGGGTCACATCTTCTCCTACTATAGATTTCCACAGGAATACAAAAGCACACTGGCGTCCTCACACAGGAAACCTGGACGGACTCAACAGCGCTCATTCAAACAGAATAATAATAATAATAATCATAATAATAATAATAGTGATGTGTGTGTGTGTGTGTGTGTGTGTGTGTGTGTGAGCCGGCTCTTCGTGGCTCTGTGACGTATTAAAATCACTCAGAAAGGCTGAATGTTGTTACAGTGGTTGACGGTTTGATTCCCACAGACACACAACACACACACAGAGTTTTTGCTCATCTCAGGCCGACGTCGTTGGATAGAAAGCCGACCGTCTCTTTGTTCTTCTGCTTTTTACGACTCAGTAACAACAAGATCAATGTTTCAACAAGAAAAACAAGACGGGGGGGGGGAGAGTCGTTGTGAGCGTGAATGACACCGTTAACAAAAACTTTGTTCACTGGATAAAACAGTTGTGGTGAAAGAATCAGCTTTTTTTTTGCACGTTGCACATGGGCAAAGACACAAACGTTAAATAAAGATATTTCTATCTGATTACAGCTGCTGAGGCACTGGGATCGTATTTAGTTTCAGATATTGTCTCGATATGTTGCTCTGGATTCGGTTTGGCTTTTAGGATCGATTAATATCTTCTTTTTTTTTTTGTCAAATTAGCAGCCGAAGCACATAAACTGTAAAGCTTCTTTCATTTGGGTTTAATATGCAACAGGGCACTTCTGGATTTAACTGATTAGCTGAACTTGTTTGGTCATAAAGTCGACTAGCGTGTAAAGTTTTTACAGGATAAACTGTTTTTATCTTGTGTGTCCGGCGTGTTAAAACAGTGATTGAGAGCAGAGCGCGGTGCGTTTAACAGAACAGGAAGTTTAGAACGAAGAGAAAGTTGAAATGTGACGTCAGCACTTTGGAAACGAATCAAAGGCCTTTTTAAAAGAAACACCTGCTACAAACACAAAGTGTTCTTTTCTTTAACAAACGCTTCTCATTCAAAATCATAAAGTACAATCAATGAATGAAACCCAAACGTCTTCATACGACAAAACTCCAAATGTATAAAAACAACAACAACAACAACAACAACAACAACAACAACAAAAAGAAAACATTCAATCAGGATCAATTGTCGAGCACAAACGTTTCTGACACATTTCAGTTGCTACAAGGAGTTTCACTGTGTTGGTTGACGTGTTGGTTGCTGTGTTGGGTTGCTGTGTTTGTCGCTGTGTTGGTTGCTGTGTTGGGTTGCTGTGTTTGTTGCTGTGTTGGTTGCTGTGTTTGTTGCTGTGTTGGTTGCTGTGTTTGTTGCTGTGTTGGTTGCTGTGTTTGTCGCTGTGTTGGTTGCTGTGTTTGTCGCTGTGTTGGGTTGCTGTGTTGGGTTGCTGTGTTGGGTTGCTGTGTCGGGTTGCTGTGTTTGTTGCTGTGTTGGTTGCTGTGTTGGTTGCCGTGTTTGTTGCCGTGTTTGTCGCCATGTTGCAGTTTGAGTCCCTGTTGAGCAGTCAGGTAGTTCATCACTGTTGTTGGTTAAAATCCTCAGAACTGCAGTTTTAATGTTTGCATTTTATGCATCGAGAGAAATTTGTGAACTTCAGGCTCTTGAAACTTGTTGAATCTCCATTTGTACAGTTTGTACATTCCTGAACAATGTACTCCAAGATATGTTAGATATAGATTTATCTTCTCTACTTCCGTTTTTTACTACTTAAAAAGCAAAGCGGCTTTGTGCTTCTTCTGTTTGCTAACAAACATCGAGCCTTCACACAAATATCAACCACAGTCACGCGTTCAGCTGGTTGGTTTGTGACTGTAGGACTGTCTCTGGGCTGTGCGATGGTCGTCTGCTGGCCAAACATCACAAATATATCATAAATATTCAGACTTTTATTTTTTCACAGCACCTTGAATCAGTGATAATGGCTCAGACTGGATCTGCACTGACAGGAAGGAAGTTGTGAAGAAAAGCTACTGAGAGTCTAAATTGAAACAAATGAAGATTTACTGCATTTCTGTTTTTTTTGCTTTGTGTCATTGAGACGGTTGAATATTTGTTTTTTTGTGTGTAGATCGAGCCATGAACACCTTCCTCCTCCTCTTCCTCCTCCGTCGTGGAAGACTAGGATCGCTGTTTTTTTTTTTTGTTGTCATGGCGTGTTCTGGAAACACAAGCGTGTGCATAGCTTATTGTTGGAACAAAAAGCTAAGATAAAATGTTGTTTAGTCTTCAGTTGGCAACAAAACACACTTGTTCTGCGAGTGAGAAGACACTGAAACATTCAACAAAAACTGATAAAACAATCAAAACGACAATCTGAACAAAGACGTCTAAAATCCTCCGACTGATGTGAAAAAAAAAAAACACACAAGTCAAAGCTGTTTGTGTTTTTTCCAGAAAAGCATTTTTGCTCCATTTGTTGCAAAGTTTAAGCTGCAGCAGGCAGGATTTATAAAAATACACCAGTTCCATCAGTTTCCATCAGAAAGTGACTGCAGATAAAAGGTCCCCGTTTACATTAAAGGTGCCCTGTGAAGTTTTTCAAGGTTATGTTTACATTCACTATTCCTCACCATAATGCACTCTATGTATCCTTGAATGCATTTCTTTCCTCCATAAAATATCTGTGAACCCAAGTTTAGAAAGAAACCTACATCGTTTACATCCATTTTTGCTTGCTAGCAGTCTTCTTTGTTGGTGCATAACTCTTAAAAACATCGCTCTATGTCGCCTCTAGTGGTCAAAAACTTCACAGGGTACCTTTTAAACACTGTTCAAGCACAGACACCAGCACTATGACGGGAGTTTACTGGTCTCCCTCTCAGTGTCAAAAAAAAGTTGCCTGATGCATCTTAAATGAAACAAAAGTGATCTCAGTTTTGGAAAACAAATACTTTTCTTCAAGTTAATCCTTCAGATGAAAACTATAGAAGTTCATTGTCATGTTTTCAAGTATCCTAAAGGCTTAAATTAATCCAACTTCTAGACAATGAGGCTTGAAAAATGTTGGTTTGAAACATGGACTTCTGGATGAAAAAGCCATATTTGCCCTTTAGCGAGGTATGTAACCCCGACTGTAGTTACAGCTGGACAGCAGAGGACGACTCACAAACCTCTTGAGGAAAACTGACTTGCATAGTTCTCAGTCTGAAGGCTTAAACTGTACAATACATGGAGGTTCTATGGATGTGATAAACATGTAGATATGTCTGGATGTACATGCATATATATACTGTTTCTAAGTACAGTATGTCTAAAAAATACATGTCCGTAATCTGTGTTTGGAATTATCTCTGGCTTTGATATGTCATATTCTCCTGTTTGTATCGTTACTGGACACACGTGTGTGATGTGAGATTTCAAGCTGTGATTCATCGAAGGCCTCAACAGGAGAATCCAAAAAAAAAAAACAATCACAAATATTCAAACTGGATTAGATTTCTGGATAATCCTTATGATACGTCACGCGCGTATTAAGGGGCGTGAAACAGTGCATACAGTACTGAACGGACTCTTGTAGGCCACTTGTTACTGAAGCTTCATGAGAAGCGAGAAGACGCTTCGTCGAGCGCTGACGTGGTTTCCTGACACACACAAACAACTCAAAATATGATTCACTGATTGAAAAACTACTTTGAAGTTTTTGATGTTTCAGGTTGTCAAAGCGGAGCCCGTTTGACTGATTTAATCTCTTTATTAGAAAATGATTTCACCATTCGTCATTTTCGTCGCCAAAGATGAATCTACAAGCCCTTGAAGGGTCCTGACCCGACGTCCTCTGACAGCGTGTCGTCTCTCGGCCTTGAACGAGGCTTTTGTTGCAACATCTGCTCTCACTCTCTGTCCGAGCGGTCGAACTGGCTGCAGCTGAACTCGGACGAGTCGCTCGTGGAATCGTTTTATTTTTCCAGCTGTTGCAGCAGCAGCAGCAGCAGCTGTGATGGCGGCAGCTGGCTGACGGTATGTTGGTTTACTGTGTGAACACACGGGCGGGCTACAGCTGATCTCCATCAACTAATACAAAACTCCAGCTAGCTTTCTGTGGAAATACTGGAGATTGATTCAGGATAAAACTCTCTAAAGATGAGGAGGTTTAGTCCTCAATGTTGTCAGTTTATCTCAACATTCATCAGTTTTGTAGCTGATTCTTTATCTTTCATGTTTCAGTCTTAGCTGATGTATCTTCATCTTTTTACTACAATTACTGTCTAGTGTCTCTGAGGGGCTTCTGACTTTTCTCCAGTAGTTTTAGATTAACAGTTAGTTGAAGGATGTTTTTTCTTGCATAATACTGGATACTTTTAACTCTTCAGGCCAAAAACACAAAAATCACTGGTCCTGATCAGTGGTTGCCCTTTAAAATGAAGCCATGTTGACTTCTCATCACAGGTTTTGGGCTCATTGAGTACATGAGCTGATTTGGCTTGAAGAGTTTAATGTATTCAGTAAGAAAAAGGTCACATTTCACATCCCTTTAATCAACTGCTGAAACCTCAGATTGTAGGTTGAGGAATCAACAACATTAATATCCTACAGTAGAGGAACCTTTTCCCTTCCAATGACACAATAAATAACCATAGAAATCATGTTGTTTAATAAATAATCACGTAAAGTTCAAATGATCTGCCGAATTCATGGTTCAGTTGTGAGTTTTTTGTCTTCATATAAAAAACATATAAAATATTGTGACCATTGGTGCTCAGTTATTGAGACAGTCTTTCCATTTCTCTGCTGGTGGAGTTTTGTTCTGACGTTCAGGAAGCTCGGATGGAAACTGAGCTCCGGTTATGTGTCAACAGAGGGCAAAAGAAGAGGAGCAGAGAGAGAGAGAGAGAGAGAGAGAGAGAGAGAGGGGGGAGACGGGAGGTTTGCCGCAGTGCTCTAATGATCATTCTCTGATCTTCTGCAGTGAAACCTCTCTCTTCATCTCTCCCTCTCCTCCTCCTCCTCTTCTTCTTCCTCTCTTTTCCTCTCTATCGACTCTGCGTCTTTGATTCCGCTGCATACCTTATCGAACGTCCCTCTCCTTATTCTAAACTCGTCCTCTCTCTCTGATCAATACAACCTGCAAACGGAAGTCTACGTAGTCGTCTTATTGAAACCGCTCCGATGGTTCAGGAGGGTTTTGGAAAAGCGGAACTAAAATATGACTTTGAACAGTTATGATATGCTCTATTAACGGACCGATTATCAGAACGTTCCTCCAGATTGTTTATTTCTCTTTAAGATGAAGCCGAAGTGCTGCAGTAGTCAAGAAGACAACTACACCTGCTGTAAAAAACACTGACTGCCTTCATTCTGAACCCTAAAACTGTGCTATAAAAGTGGCTTCATGATAATAATTTTACATAAAAACATGCCTAAACCACAAAGAAATTCATCTGGTTTTGTTTTGTTCCCACATGTTCACTGAAGAATAAATTCATCTATTTTTATTGACAAACGCTAACCTGTTCAAGCCCTTCTTGACACTTTTGTCACCTAGCGGTCAGAGAAATACTTGGTTGCGTCTGTTGTCAGGACACGACGGCTCTCAGTGTTCAGTTTCTCACTACGGGTTGATTTAAATGTTAGAAATGTACAAATGCGCTCGTCTTTCTTCAGAGGGAAAGTGTTTCAGCTACATGACTGAAGTGTGTGACTGTGCGTGGAGGCTGTCGGGGTCGAGGTGGTTGTCGAGGATTCATTGCTACTGAACGGGTAAACAGTGTCCGCCGTGAAGCTCTTGTAACATATCAACGTGTGTGTTCATCGTCCACCTTTGTCTTCGTCTAATCCAAACAGCTGACAGTAGCTGCGGTGACTCCTCTTCCAGTAACGCTGGTGGCTGGTAGACTCTTTGTTTCAGGGAGGCTGAGAGGTCCGGACGGATTCGGGAGGACTGTGAGGTGAAGGAGGCAGCCCGTCAGATGCGGATCTGGTAGCCGTCGTTGAGAGTGCTGAGCTCTGGAGGTTTCCTCTCCACCGAGGCCGGCCTGACAGAGAGAGAGAGAGAGAGAGAGAGAGAGAGAGAGAGAGAGAGAGCAGACACACGGTCAGATCACACAGTGAGGTTGTAGAAGTCCTCCTTCATGTTGACAGTTCTTTCTTACAGGGGAGATATCATGCACATTTCCAGCTCTATATTGACTCCTTATTCATCTCATACTGGTCCTTTATGCAGCCCCTCAGTTCAGCCTGTAGCTCCTGTCTCTATAAGACCTCCCTCGGGATCAAGAGGCTACATAAACTAACAGTAATAGAAGGATTTCACTTCTTTTTCTTGTTCTTTATTTGAAATGGAAACTCAAATACATCCGTACGTGTTCAAGCTCAAATCTGATCTAAAATATCAGAGTGGACGTCATGGAAGAAGCGTAGCAACAAAGACTACAGAACAGATGACGTGAACCAGCTGATGTCACCACGAGGAGGAAGTCGAGGTAACTTTGACAACAAAGCTTTTTACATACGTTCACCTCAAATTTTGGACCTTTGACCATATTTAACATAAACATTCAACATCATAACAGTATAAAAATAACAGAAAAATCACAGAAATCCTGTTATTTCCCTTGTTATTTTTACACAGTAGAGCTAAACCAGGACAAACCTCAACTGTCTTAAAACTAACGAGCTGTTCTCTGTGACTTCTCATAACTAAAAGGATTAAAGAACAAATAAAATAGTACAATTGTTACAATCGTTAGAATTGGTCCACCTTAACAAGTAAATCAGCTGATACTGGCTTGTGTAATTATTAGTGTACATGTCAGGTGAAAGGTCAACTAGAGGTTCAACAAGACATAATTCAGCCTAAAACTACAAACTGTAATTTCTAGATTTGTTAGTGTTCAGGTTTGGATGTGTTTGTAGGTGTATTTAATAATCACCTCCCAGCACCAACTTCATGTCCAGACGTTACAGTGATATTGATCTTCTCATCTAACTAACTGCAAGACTGCAAATCAGCATATTTGTTTCCCAAAATGTTGAACTGTTCCTTTAAGGGCGTCAACGTCTCATTTTGTCGAGAAACAAATAAACAAAACTGTTTGTCAGCCGTACTTTTTAAAAAGGAAAGTAAACGACATGAAGAGGAGGACGCTTCCCTCATTTCTCAGTAAAAGTCGTCAGATTTAATCCTCCTGTCAGCGCTCGCTCTCTCTCTCTCTCTCTCTCTCTCGTCCTGCCCTTTCATGTCTCATGTTGTCAACTCTCTCTCTCTCTCTCTCTCCTCTTTCTTTCCTTTCTCCTCTCTTTTTATTTACTTAGAGGGAAACTTTCATTGCGTTCTCTGACACATCAAGGAGAAATGTAATTTGTTAAAAAACCAATCTGTCGAGCCGACAGCCTTCTTATTCCTCCTCTCTTCTTCTTCTTCTTCTCTTTTTTTTCTTCTTCTTGTCATCTGCCAGGCCCTGTCCCCTTTTCCCCCTCTTTCTTTTTTCTTTCTTCCTCTCCAAATATTCATTTACCAACTTTTTACATTTTCTTCCATCATTGCCTCTCTTCTTCTACTCTCTACTCTCTCTGTCATCTCTTCTTTTTCTCATCCACTCCCTCGTTCTTTTCATCCTGTTTGTTTAATTTTCACTCCTCTTTCTTCTTCTTTTCTCTCATCTCCACTTAGAAGGAAGAAAATCAGTTTAAAAAGAATCACAGAACTGTATAACTAAAATCAAATATAATGTTTTTAATGTCACATTCTGTCTTTGTACTTGTTAAGAATGTTATGTGACTTATTAAAGTTAAGTGTTGTGTTGTTGGTGTGTAACAGGCGGCGCTGATAACAGCCTTCTCAGACGTCTTCCTCATGCTGTTAAAATACCACCGTTCACCCTGAAGTGTCCGCGCTCCGAGCTGTTTAAAGCAGCAGCAGCAGCAGATTATTACTCCGTCTGTCTGAAGTGGAAACATGTTGTTAAAGTGTGTAAGTGCTCTGTTGATAACAGTAATAGCTTCTCTAAGTAGCAGCGTTCAAGTGCTTTAAAGCAATAATGTTCTGTTCTGTTGGTCCGCGCTGATGAAACGGTCGACTTTTAACTGGAGGATTTAAGTAATAACGACTCTGATTGAACCCTGAAAGGAAAAGAAGCAGGTTGACGCTAATGAGGAAACTTTTTTTTTTTTTTATAATCCACATTTCAATTGTCTCAAAGTCTTCTCTCCTGCTTCTCTTCATCTGCTGCTCCTGTTTTATGATGATGAGTGTAGATTTAATTACCTCTGATGCAGAAAGACAGTTCAGTCTAGTGTCAGCGCTATGACGAGAACATGTGTACCGCTGTGTTGTCAGAGTGGATTTACACGTTTTCATATAAAAATTTCAGACTAGTGTAAATGTGCACATTGTAGTGTTGCAGGTTAAAAAGCCATTTCTCCTCATAACTTCCTGTTTTCAGCTTGATGAAAGTTGTTTTTTGTGAGTTTATGGCATCAGTTTGTAAATGGATCACATTCACAGGCCTGAGGGTTATAAACTTTTGTCAATCCTAGAAATCCTTCAACTTCTGGAGGAAAAAAAGACAAAAAACTGGATTTCTGAAATCTCAAAGACCAGCGAAACACAACGTGAAAAGCTTCAAACTGAGCTGCGTTGCTACTATGTGTTATGTTCTCCCTCCTGGTATCAAACCTTTTGTAATATACATGTTGAACATGGATGCTGGACCGAATCATGTGACTGAATCTGCACCATTTATAAATAAAACACCTTAAATGACATGATTTTTCATTTCTAATCATGTTGGACGGTGATGCTGAAAGCTGAGATAGCTCATAACAGACAAACCAAACACACACTGGTGCAAATCTAACGAGTGTAAAAGCTTCAGCTGCTGAGATCATATCTGTTTATGGCTTCAAATACAACAGTGATATTTTTATAATTAAATTGATTTGTGGGGTTTTTATACATTTGTGGTCTTGGATGATCTAATAACTGATTCAGTTGGAGATAATTTGATAGAGATGATTGGAAAAGATAGTTTCTCTACACACACACACACACACACACACACACACACACACACACACACATCACAGTATAATCAGACGTTAAGCCGGCGCTTTAGCCTCTCATAAGAAAAGGTCGTGACAATGCCGTGTCAAATGGCAACGGCAGGAATGTCACTAATTGTGGCGGCGAGTGTGTGTTTGTGGTGACTCTGCAGTACGAGCTGCAGCTGTTGTCCGTGTCAGATTGTGTTACATCCTCCCACACAGCTGACGGCACACACAGACACACTCGGCATACATATGTGTGTGTGTGTGTGTGTTTTAAAGTTTCTCTGCCATTGAACTGGACCGGTGAGTCATCTTGTTTTTAAAAACTTTTAACCCTAAAAGAATTTCATCCATTTAGGTTCTAGTGGATCATTTTAACACATTTTTAACACCCAACAGTCAGTTTGTAACATACATTATATAACTTAGATTTACTCTTTTCACTAGTTTGACGACGCTCTCAAACTAAGACGGCAGTTTTGAAAAAAAAAACAATGAAAATGTTGGATTTTTTTTGGCCAGAAATTTAGCAGGTTGAGATTAAAATAAACCCACTTCAAGGGATTTAAATGCCATTTATTCATGCTGAATGAAGAGTTGCTCCTCTATAAAAAGCAACGTGTGTTCTTTGATGTGTGTTCTGTGGCTACTGAGGCTTTCAGCTTTAAATGTACAGATTTCAGTATAAAGTTTGGTTTTATGTTGATTTTATAGGAGCAGCATCATTGGCTTTACATCCTGTGTGTCAGACAGGAGACAGGCCCCACACACACACACACACACACACTCAATGACAACGCCTCGTGTCAGCTGAGAGACTCTTCTGCCTGGCGATAATGCTGAGCTGTCTGCAACAAAGTCACACACACACACACACACACACACACACACACACACACAGTGTCAGCTGTAGGTTGAGATTAGCGGCTGTAAGCGACTCTGGTGCTGTTGCTGCAGTCTGTCGAGCTCAACACACAAACTCACCGAGGGATGTTCACATCAAGATGCCAGAGCAGTGTATTCTTTAGAGTCCAGATTTAATGTCACTCTCACACACACACACACACACACACACACGTGTCACTCAAAGCCTAAACTCTCCTTGACCTCAAGAGCAGAGCCATGAGGAGAGAGAGAGAAAGAGAGGAAGGGATGAGAGGAGAGAAGAAGAAACACACGAGGGCTGAATAACACCAGCAGTTACCGCTGCTGGTGATTAAATGCTGATGAGCTCACTGGTATGTTTGGACACCAGCTATTATTTAGAGTCTTTGTCTGAAAATCATGTTAGCTGCTAAAATAGTGAACATGTTGTGGGGAAAGACGCATAAAAGTCCAGACACACGATCAACAGGAAACACTTACGATTTGTCTCTGCGCTGCGTGAAGCGTCGCTGGGGGCTGCTCTGACGTCGGCGTGGCGATAAGGATTTCCCCCGGCTCCGTTCTTTGATTGGTGACTGGGCGCTGGACGATTTCAGGATCTAACAAACAAAAATGACAAAAATGACAATCTTGGTATCAAACCCACAGAGAATTCAAACCAACTCTGCAGCTCTACTGAGATTTTCAGCTCCGTACTTTAGATTTTCTCAGCTGCCCAACAGACAAAGTTAAACACTTTCTGGTGAGGAAAGTTGTACATGTAATGTTTTCTGAGGATCTGACAGAGACAGAGTTAAAAAAGACAGAATGAATATTAGGCTGAAATGTATCAGATGAACAAAACTCAACCTCATATGACTGATATTGTTGCTCTGTGATTAATAACTGTTTGCCAACATGTCAGCCTGAACTTTATAAGCTGATGATATGTAGTAGCTGAGTATCTCAGCTGGGTTTTTTTTATCTTTTCTGCCCTCTAGTGGACAAAAGTTTCATTTTTGATGAATCTATTAATCATATAGTCTATGAAACAGTCAAACTGTGATCCAACACAAGTTCAAAATCATTTGTTTTGTCTGATCAACAGTCCAAAACCCAAAGACATCTATAAAACCAGACACATTGATAACGTTAGTGACAGTGTTGTCATCAATAAACTGACAAAACTACAACTGCTACAAAATGAAAGGAATCATTCATCCAGTGAAAATGTTTTTTTTTTTTGCACATGACACACGCTGCTTTTCCATTTACACCCTGCTTCACCCTCACACACAGTTACTGAACTCCTCCAGGCCTTTCAACGTACAGATATTATGCTAGCATGACGCCAACAACCACCGCTGCTATCCAGCCGCAGAGCAGAAAGTACAACAATACGACTGTGCACACGCATGTATGTGTGAGAGAGTGCTGTGACATATGAATCATGCAGAAACTACAATTTAAAAGCTACAAATGAGCCATTCTGTGTGTGTGTGTGTGTGTGTGTGTATGTGTGTTAAACATCAATTTGCAGTTATCATTAAGAGCGCAGCGGGAGAAGAACTGCAGAACGAGCGCAAGTTTTCCTGGACGAAGCAAAACTCAGGAAGTGGCTCATCTTCCACAGCTGGCCACATTCGTCATGTGGTTGTGATAGATATATGGGTCACTGTGTGTGTGCGTGTGTGTGTGTGTGTGTGTGATTGCTTGCATGTGTTTCCTCTGCCTCACATGTCTTACATCCTTTTTTTAGCTCGAAACTTCAACACAACTATTTTTTTTAAAACCATGAAACGGTATATATCTGTTTCTCCGTGCAGTAGTCTGGTGTTAATGTGACTTCTTCACATTCCAAACACACTTTTTTTTTTTTTTAGTCCATACATGCGTGTACAGTCATTGACATACTGTAACGCATTCCATAGACACCAACCCTGAAACCAAACCACAACCCTGTGAAGAAGTTACCTCTATTTTCAAAAAATGTCCTCACTGTCTAGATCTAAAGCTCTAATTGGGACCTTAAAAAGACACACACACACACACACACACACACACACACACACAGTCTGAAGTCTATTTATAATAAATTCACATTCTCTGGAGCGCAGCAGAGATTATCCCAAAGTCTCACAAACCACCACACAGCTGACCAGAGTCATGCATGTTCGTATGATAGCGTTTGTATGTGTGTGTGACAGCTGCAAACTCGCTGACCTACATATCCTGCTGACATGCAGTCCAGTACATGTTACCACTAACCGAGACCAGCATCACAACCACACGCACACTCACATATCGGCTTTTCTTGGAACTGCATGTGTACTACAGATTTTATACTCCAAAAAGGCAAAAACAAAGAAAACTACTCAGAAAATTACAAGGGAAAAAAAATCTTAACATTTAACCTCAAACAGCTCAGCACTTACACCCTCTCTCTCTCTCTCTCTGTTCTACACACATCAACACGCACTCACGCATTCCTTCCTTTCCCCATCATGCCCTAAATAATTCCTGACAGTTTATAATTCCATGTTCGGCTCAAAGGAAACTACATCCATTTCTTGCTCTCATGGAAAAATGAAGGTGTTTTCCTTGTTCGGTCTCAAGAGGAGAAAAAAAAAAAAACAATGAGTGAATTTCTGATGCTGAGTTTGATGTTTCACAATGAAAGAAAACTCGCTGTTTCTTCAACCTAAAGTCAGACAGATGGAAGCTCTGGGGTTTAAAGTGAGCGCTGGTCGTAACTCAACATCAGGATGAATAACATTCAAATAAAACAAAGAAAATATGAATATAAACTAACTTTGCCACATAAGTGCTGAAGCTAGCAAGAACATTGTGGGAAATCTGCTTTGCTACATGCTAAACATGCAATTCATGTGACCATAAACAGTAACAGTACAGTACAGTCACTGTATTTATTCTGTTTATTTGCACATAAAATCACTTTTTAAAAAGGGTCATGTCTTACCCCCTTAACTTGATTTTAAGAGGCACTTTGCTCTTTTCTGTGAACATTGTACTCATCTGTCACATAGCATGTTTGTATACACTCCATTCATATGACCACTAAGAACTGTTTATCTTTTCTCCTACTGTTCAGAATGACCCACTTGTCCCTGACAGGCATTTTCACCCTCAAATGTTCCGTTTTTTTTACCATTTTGATTGATTTATGTTGTGGTTTGTGTGCAGTCGGTATTTTCTTCTGCTGCTGACTGCCAATTTTTTTTCTCCCGCTCCAGGCTGCACACTTACTTGCCTCTCTTGACAAAAGCACTGAAAGGATAGCGTTCTGGGGAAATATACTTTAGTTTAACTTTTAATTCATTGGCATTTTTTTTTTTAACTTACAGGGGCAATTTTGTCTTTGCATTTCCAACCCTGGTGCATTCATATTTTACATTACAGGGGGCACTCGTACTACTCAGCCTGTTAAAAACAGCTGTAAGATGTCTTGTGGCGATTAAGGGAGCTTTCTAAAGTCTGAGAAAATAACCCTGATGATGTCATCAGTCTTGCTTCAGGCGGGGGCACTCTACCGAGACTGCACTCCTGTCAGTTAAGGAATCACTGTGCTCAGCTCGAGCTGCTCGTCAGTCCTCAGCTCCGTTGTTGCTTGATCTGTCAGCTGCTGTTAACCACTAGATCCTCCTGTCCACACTCACTGAGCCTGGTATCTCAGGATCTGCCCTCCGCTGGTTCATGTCCTCCCTCTCAAGGAGATCTTTTAGAGTATCTTGGAGGGGAGAAGTGTCCAAACTGCACAGCTTATCCACAGGGGTTCCTCAAGGGTCAGTGCTCGGTCTCCTTCTCTTCTCAATATACATCATCCGCTCCCATGGTTTCTCATACCATTGCTAAGCTGACGATACCCAACTCTTCCTGTCGTTCCCGCCGGCAGACCACACAGTCTCGGCTCGGATCTCGTCATGCCTTGCTGATATATCGGCATGGATGAAAGAACACCTAATTCAACTCAACCTCTTTTAGACCGAGCTCCTTGTCTTCCCAGCCAGTCCCTCCATACAACAACAGATCAGTGTCCAGCTCAAATCAACCCAACTCATGCCCACAAAGTCTGTCCCAAACTTGGGTGTCATGATTGATGACCAACTAACCTTTAAGGTTCACAGACCCCAACTGTCTGAGCATGAAACACAACTCCTGCTACTGGCTCTCATAATATCACACATTGCTTCTGCAACTCCTTACTGGCAGACCTCCCCGCATGTACATTCAAATCCCTGACACTCGCTTACAAAACAGCAACTAAAACAGCTCCCGCCTACCTGAACTCCCTCATTCATGGTCTACACTCCCTCCCGCTCACTAACCTCTGCCAATGAAAGGCTCCTGGTACCACAACAGGGCCTTAAGTCACTAACCAGACTCTTCTCTTCTGTAGTTCTCTGGTGGTGGAACGATTTACCAAACTCAAATTTTCAACAGAAAATCTGTGTCTCAAAAGTCCTCCAACTTTAATGAAGCGCAGTGCAAAATTGATAGAATACTCCTTTAAAGTCACAACAGAAACAGTCAATGTTGTCCACTTCTAAAATACAACGGATATGATTTTGATTAACTACAATATTTACTTAATAATAAACTCTGTAGGAAACCATAACCTCAACTGATGTGTTAAATATTTGATCACATTCTTTAGTATCATCAAATTTTTGATGCTTCAGTGGAGAAAACATTTAATGGTCACATTTATTTTGCATAAAACTTTGAAGTTGTTTGAACAAAAATATGAATAAATTCATCATCAAAACACTATTTAAAAACTAATGAAACCTCTCAGTTTATGCCTACATGTGTATAGGTATGTACCTTCATCCTCATGTCCCGGCCATGTTTCTCCAGCTCCTTCCTCATCTCCTGAGCTCCCAGTCTGGCCGCATTCAGCACCAAATGCTTCCACTCGATTGGCTGGAAGATGTGGGGGTCGTGAGGCACGTACAGGCCGATCTTCACCTGGGAGAAGCAGGGGTTAAAATCAAACACACCCTTACAGATTCTACTAATACATACCCTTCTCTTATTCCTCCTCTTCCTCCCTCCTCCAGTCCTTCTTACCTTCTTCAGGGTGTGCTGGTATCTCTTGTAGGAGTTCTCAAACTCTGCCACCAGTTCTCCCAGCGTGCGGTGAGTCAGCGGTTTGTCCATCAGGTCCTGGCGGCGGCTCATGCCGAGCGAACCGTAGCGGCCGTTGCAGTATACGCCCAGCACGACGTGGTGGAAGCAGTGGCCCGAAAACTGGGTCTTAAAGCTGATGGGGAAACGCTCGAGAGATGTCAACCCATTGGTCAGATAGCTGGACAACACACCGGAGTTAAGGAAGGATCTTAAAGGTTTTTATTCTTGGTGCCGTCAGACATGCTCAATTTTTTTTATTTCATAACTATTTCATACTTTAAAAGGTATACTATGCAGGATTTTACTTAAAAAACAATGTATAGACTCGTACAAAAGTAATCCATCTAAATCATTTATCTACAGAGACTCTGCCCTCCGCCTGTATTTTCTTGTTATAGAATGTAACTGCTGTGAACCAATCAGAAAATAACCTTTTATTTATCTGATTCACGGCTTTGTTCTCGCCAGCTCACTCTCTTCATTCACTCTCTAGCTCGCTCAACCACCGTTTCTCTCTCTCTCTCGCTCGCTTGTTGAGCTGTGAGGGGCGGGGCCATCTTTGAATGCTGTGTGTTTACAAACACTAATTGACAAATCCTGCATAGTGCACCTTTAAGACTGGATTTATGCAATGAACTAATGACCACATACTTTCTGTGTGCACCACTCAAGCTGCTCATTTGACTATAAACCTGAGAAAAAAAAAAGAAGAAAATTTCACTATTAGTGAAAGTGAAGTAAAGTGAAAAGTGTATTTGTTTGGATTCGTCACAGCAGAGGCAGCAGCAGCAGCAGCTTGAGTCATGTGGAATTATATTCAGTCTGACTCTCTGATGGCCAATACTATGAAAATGCCACGGGGTAAACAATGGTGCTGTGACTGCCGGGGTGACTGTGTGTTTGTGCAGCTCCTCCTGTCTGACTGAATCTGTCTGATTCTTTGTTGTGTTTTGCTGTTATTTAACAAGAAAAAAAAAAAACAAAAGACAGTGAGTTATCTGGTGCCATCAGAAGCCTGAGGGGGTGATGACCATGCAGAAGTCTGCTGTGTGTGTGTGTGTGTGTGTGGTAACATATAGTAATGACTTCAAACTTCAATATTCTCACAAATCACAAGGTCATTCAGCACAGTTTTAAAGCAGATGAGGTCTATTCATGAAAAGTGAAGTTAAGGCAAGGGTACAAACTGAATGGGGTCTATATTTAGTCCATTCTTCAAAGAGTTCAACACTGACACAGATCTAACTGCAGCAATATGTGCAACCACACACACACACACACACACACACACACACACACACACACACACTTTAAGATCTGTGTCTCTCTGTCGACCAATAGAAACGATCTGTTCTCCTCTTCCTACAGAGGCCTTTCATTGGTCAGAGCGTCTGTCTGTCACTTCAGCAGCCACCGCACTGCTGTCTTTTCATTAGATATTCACAAAGGGCCATCCGCACAACTACACCGCTCATCACACACACACACACACACATACCGATGTGTGAGTATCTCCTATAGTGAAGCCTGCAGTGTTAAAGCAGAAGGCTCCACCACCAAACCCAGAAACTGATCCTCTACTTGGTTAGCCGTTAGCTGTGTGCTAGCTAAATAACAACCAGGTTTGAATCACAGTCTGCATTACAGCCCATTATAAAATATAAGTGTATATCATTCACTGTCATACCGATACAAATACAATTATAATGTGCAGTTTGGTGCCTTGAACATTTTGTGGTTTTTGACTGAATGGTTCATTAAACAAACACACTTCCTGTGATGGAGGACATGTGACGCTGCCAACAGTGGCTCTCTCTCTCTCTCTCTCTCTCTCTAACCCTCTCCTTCTCAGTGTCAGTGATGGTGGTTGCCATAGAAACCACTACGAGAGTTATCAGTATTAACACAGGCTGTGAGAACAGCAGCACCCCTCGATTTCTCACATACGCTCCAATGCTTCAATGAGCGAGTTAAAATAACACGAGAGTCAGCTCTCCGTGTCCACCCATCCATCCATTCATCTATCTATCTATCCATCCACCCATCTACCTACATATCAGTCTTTCTGTCTGTAAAGCTAAATTAAAGTCAAGTTTATTTATATAGCACATTTAAAACGACAGGAGTTGACCGAGCAGAGAATGAAAATTAAAGACAGACATGTTCTAATGTGACTTCAGATCATTCAAATACAACAGTTCTACATCGCAAGTGAGAAAGCTAATCTATGGATATAGCACAGAGCTAATCCAGTGGATTTTCAAATTCACCCTCTCTGTTGCTTTTCCTTCTTCCATCCCCATATCTGTTCTGTTCCTTCCTCTCTCTCTCACTTGCCCCCCCCCTCTTCTTCTTCTTCTTCTTCTAACAGGGACTTTTTCTCTACATTCTCTTCCCCTTCCTCTAAATTTCAAAAGCGGCAAGATCCAAGATAAGAAAATAAAAGAAAAGGCATAAAATCCTCTCTATGTACAGTTTCTTCTTTTTTTTTTTTTTACCAAGAGTCATGTGCTTCCCTCATCTGCATCATAAGCAAACTCCAGGCCTTGAATTTCCTTGAAATGATTCATGCAATGACCTGAAAAAACACATTTCCCATAAATTACATAAAAGCTGCACAACATAACCAAAGCTGTGAGGACAACACTCATGTATCGTTTTTGGTTGGAGCCACTAAATTTACTAGTTAATCATGTAGCGTTTTGTTTGTTTTGTGTCAGTGATGGTTAATAAAACGAGACAGTCGGACACACACAGAGCTGGTGTGACCTCAGATAAAGCCTGACTATCCTGAGAGGACTCAGATCTCTGTTAACAGGGACGGAAAGCAACCGGCGGCGGAGGACAGACTCCAGACAGACAGACAGCTCCAACTGCCACAAGCTACAACAACAGTCACTATTCATTGCTCTCTTTCTCTGTCTCTCTCTTTTTTTTTTTTTATCTTCTCCTCACACTGTCTCTCTCTTTCTTTGTAACAAACTGCTGGAAACTGTTTTGATTTCAGGTATATTCAAAATGTTAACGGTGTTACAGCTTCATGTTGAATCATTGTGACTTCATCTCACGTTAACCGGAGATGAAAGCGATCCCAGATTCAAACAATGGAGGTTTTATTTTTTTTACCAGTCGACTGGTTTGTCTGGTGTCACGTTATCTTGACAATAGCAGGTATGTGGACAGGGCGTGTCCTCCGCTGCCATTAACATCTGAAAACCTGATCATTCACCTGTATGTGCAGGTAAGGCCTCATAGCTCAGTGGTTAGAGCACTGGTCTTGTAAACCAGGGGTCGCGAGTTCAATTCTCGCTGGGGCCTCATGTCCTTTTTTTTTCCCCCGGTGTGGATGACCTCAGGGCCCGGTGAAAGGTGACACTGCACAAACACGCTCTATCTATCCCTCGCTGATGCGACAGTTTGAGGGTGTTTAAAGGGCATGAAACGGCAGCAAATCCTTCAGACTGAGATCTTCTTTTCACTCCATTCCTTCTCTTTCCTTTCCCCCCCCCCCACTGCCTCCAGGTCTCATGTCCCCTTCTTTTCGTCACCCCTTTTTTTTGTTTCCTCCTTTTTAGCTCTTGTCACTTTCTCTATTACCCCTCCCCTTCTCCTCCTTTCATCTGTAGGCGAAAGCCAGTCTTAATTAAAGTCACTGTCAGCCGCCACCCTGACAGCCCTGGAGAAACGTCACAGTGAAACTGGACCATCCATTCACACAACGACACAGAAACCTCTCATGTGTTGACAAAAATCCTCCAAAAACTGTTGTAGTGCACCGTTTGCACCACACACACCTCCTTCACATCCTGCATAGTGGATGATTATATTTGCACAAAGCTTACTGTGTAAATATAATCACACAGGTGAAAATGCATTGACGACACATTACAGACAATGTGTTCAGTTGAAAATTAAACCAAGAAAAAAAACTCTAAATTCTTACATTTCAAGAGCTGAAATCAACAAATGTGTTGCTGCTCAACTTTTTTTTTTACAGTGCTGAGCACATGCTGGTAGCCTACTGGTTAAGACTCATGCCACTCAACTGTAGAGTCGCTGGTTCGAATCCAGCAGGGGATCTTTGTTGCATGTCTCTCTCTCCCCCTTTGTTTCCTGTCACTTCTCCACTGTCGCTATAATAAAAGCATAAAGGATCCGAGGAAATTTACAATAAGATCAAAAGATGAATCTCAAATTTCCAACGTTACAAACAGTAGTGAACCTGAATCTCTGCTTTTGTAATGAATATGTTTTTTTTGCTCCAACAATGCGTTTAAACATGTTTGTTAACGGTCACATGTGAGTCTACAGGTCCAGTCATTCAACCGTATGAGTAACACTATGTGAGATTTAATGTGTGAACATACAGGAAGTTTAAATTCACACAACCACAGACAGGCAGCTGTTAAGAGCTTTCAAAACATCAGGGATCTAGGGAGTCTACAGTTGTTTAGCCACAGTGGCTCCATTATCATAAAAAAAAACGACTAAAAGCAACCACTGATTCTCTTCGGTTTGTCTTTGCAGCCAAATAATCTTGCATAGTATTAAAATTTTAAACTGTGACTGACCTGATCGGTCACGCTCCAACAAAACTGCAGATTTTCTCAAAATTAAATGTTGCAAAAACGAAACACTGCTGCTTTAAAATTTAAGCTCTGCCTGATGATACTCGGCTTATATGTGTATATGTGTGCGTGTGTGTGTGTGTGTGTGTGTGTGTGTGTGTGTATGTGTGTGTGTGTGTATGTGTGTGTGTGTGTGTGTGTGTGTGTGTGTGGTGGGGGGTTAAACTTTGAAGTGGGCTTGTTGCCAGGCAACACGGTTCAGTAAGAACTGGAAAGGGTGGCATTAGGACATTAGAGCAACATGTCTCATTGATTTCACCCACAGATAACAAAATAACCTTTAGCCCAGTGGTTGGTGTGTGTGTGTGTGTGTGTGTGTGTGTGTGTGTGCGTGCGTGCGTGCGTGTGCGCAGAAAGGATACATTCCCAAGATGACGGCTTCCAGACATTTGATTGGCAAAGACTCCCTGATCATTTCTCTCGCCGTCTCCATTAACCTGGAGGAGATAGGAAGAGGAAGAGGATGAGCGAGAGTAGGAGGCGGGGAAGGTGGAAGAAGGAGAAGAATAAGAGGAGCGGCGGGAGGGAGGGAGGGAGGGAGGGAGGGAGAGGAGGACAGACGAGGACGGAGAAGCAGAGATGCGGGATGAGAATAGAACAGAGGACGAGAGAAAGGGGTTGTAAGGTGAAGCAGAAGGATTAGAAGAAGGAGAAAACAGAAAGAGGAAGAGATGCGGAAATACGACTGTTACTATCAGAGCAGATTTTACAGAAAATCTGAAGGGAAACTGCAGTGTTGTTTTTTTTTTTAAAGGTCATATTTATCACAAGCACAAGATTTTTAGAGAGGAAGACGTTGTTTATTGCTGTAGAATTAGCGCATGACATCCAAAACAAATCAATCAATAAACCTGAGTTATTTGAAAAGGCTGCATCACTACAGACTCTATAAATGCCTCATTGTTATGTAATTTTATGAGGCTTTATTGATCTGTTGGTTAGATCTGTTTCCTCAGGTTCCAGACCTCTACAGGGAGGTCAGGGTCTCTCTGCTAACAGCTTCAGTATATTATTCAATCAAACTATCATCTGATTATCATGAGTCACATTATCCAGAATATTACTGTATTAATCAGGAAGATAACAAGACCTCAATTAGATCCAGATCTCCTTATTAAGATGATTAGAAACTTTGCTCACTATGTCTGCATCCATATTATGACCAGATTACTGGGAATAACCAGATCAAACTATGGGGAAAAAGTTGCATAAATTGAATTATACTTAAGCCAATAATGATCTGAAAGCAGTTAAGATGATCAACCTGAGGTGTTTGCATGGGAATTCTGATTATAAACATGTGTAACTGCACATGTGAACCACTAAATGTCATGTTCAAAGCTGCCACACTTACCCACACAGAGGACGGCTCTTCTTGATCTCAAAGAACTGGGTTCCTGTGTGGTTGTATCTGATGTAACTGTTAGGGGACAACAGAGGTTTTCAGTGTATCTGTCTGTCAACACTTGACAGAGCGTTCCTGAAGCTGCTGTCATGTTGGTCCCTTGATAACGCTTTTTAAAGTCTGTGGAAGTCAGACACAAACAGAACTGACTTCATCTGACAGGTGTAGCTCCTATCGTGACGTCAGTTGTCGGGGTAACGTGTGTTGTTGTTGTTGTTGTTGTTGTTGTTGCTGTGTGTGTGTGTTCTGTTTGTGTTAAAGGATACTGCAGAGCCTTCATGTAGTTCTGGATGGCCACCAGCCAGTCTGGGACCGACATGGACGGTTTGAAGGTCGGAACGGAGGGAACGGGATGCTGGAGGGAGAGAGAGAGAGAGAGAGAGAGAGAGTGTGTTAGACATGTGGCAACGTTTAGAGCCTCCAAACTACCTTCCACCATCTTTACAAATCTGCCTTCTCAACGTCCCGTGACTCATTACGGCTTTTAGTGCCGACACTCTCACTCTCACATTTAGAACATTCAATTAAAGCTGCAGTCTTCAAAACCCATGCAGCCCGAAAGTGACTGTGGTGTAAGTCACTAGTTGACCAACCAACCACAGATCCTCCTGTCATGCACGAGGAATTCAACCAGTGCTGAACAGCCTCAGTCTCATCTCATGTGCTTTTATTGTGAAGCACAAAAAGCCTGTTTGAAGCTTTATTTTAAAGTTGAAGTGACCTGTGTTTGTTGGGATAATCGCCTCCTCTTAGATGTCAACATGTTGCAGGTTTCTCTGACAGACAGTTACAGTGATGACTCATCATACAGCCACTAGTGGTAACTGTGGTAGCATTATGTGCAAAAGACGAGAAACAAAACCGATGTATATTATCCGTCAGCTGACGGCGGGCAACCACAGGAAATGATATGACAGAGGCCAGTTTCTAACCCAGAATGTCGGGGGTTACGCGGTGTTCACCGCCTTCAGACCGCCGGGCCGACAGACGCATTGTGAAAAAGAGGCTTGTGGTGAAAAATGAAAGCACTCCGCTGCCGTTTCTGCACCTGTGTCACCTCCACAGGAAGCGTCTCAGAGAGGAAACGAGATCGTGAAAAGGACACGAAGGCAGCGGCAGAAAGTGAGTCAGACTCAAGCAACACACACAAAAAAAAAAAAAGCAAAAGCACTTCCTCTCACACACACAAGTGGATTGTATGTGTGTGTGTGTGTGCGAGAGAGAGAGAGAGAGAGAGAGAGAGAGAGAGAGAGAGAGAGAGAGAGTACGCAGGAAGCAGCGAACCAGCCCTCTCATTTCCTGTGGGTTTTGTGTTTCGCTGTTTATTTAGAGCACGAATAGAGCCGAGGAGAAAGACAACACAACAACATGGACGACTTCAACCTTACACGCTCTTGACCGCAACAAAGAGGAAGCAGCAACGAACTCCCGAATATAAAATATTAAAAGCACACTATTGTCTAAAATATCAGTATCAGTCTGAAGATTTCCTTTGACCATGAAAAACAGCCTCAAACCAAAAGTATGTGGCCAGTTCACAGTAAAATCATTCATCCAGTTAATAAATCAGTCAACCTGTTATTCAGCCAGTAAAAGTCAGTTAAACCCACGAATAATAAATCAGCCTTCAAGTGTCGACCCTCCAGTTATCACGCAGTCATAAAACCAGTCAGCCAGCCAGTCAAGACCAGTAAATAGCAGGTTTTACTGCCACATAATCTCTCATGTAGTGAAATCCTCACTAGCACATAATACACCGGCTGCATCAGCTGGCACACACACACACACACACACACACACACACACACACACACACACACACACACACACACACACACACACACACACACACACACACACACACACACTCTAAAGCTGCTTTCTGCAGGGTCAGGGAGTGATATAAGTGGTGATCCCTCACTTTCATCATCCTCTGTTCTCTCTGCTACACCGAAATGTCAGTCAGAGCCGCCGTCTTTCTGCTGTTATCATCACAAATCGGAGCAGAATCTCTGTATCTGTAAAAAAAGGCCTCGTTTTAAAAAGATGAAGTTAGAGACTCACTCAGCACCGACAGCCGTCTGACCTTTCAGTTCTGTGTTTCGGTGGGATTCACGTTTTGCAACATTTTTTACATGAAGACCAAAGACGGCGTGACGAATGTGTGACTCTATATGAAGCAGAGAAACTGCAGCGTTTTAGCCCAACTGCTTATAGCAGCTCTGATGGAAAGTCAGCAACACATCCTATGAAATTTTATGTTAACTGGAAAAAATAAGGCAATTACTTTGGTCACGGTTGTCTCAGTCTTTCACATCCGAACTGTGTGTGAACGTACAGAGGAGTCAGAGTTCTTATGCGGTGTGAACGTGTCAACTTCGTGGGCTAAAATATAAACATTCATCCATCGGTGATTAGTATCCTGTAAGATCTTGATTTGACGGCGTGCACAGATGTACAGCATGTGCACACACACACACACACTCCTCTTCATTAAGAGTTCAGCTGGGAGATTGTTGCTTCATAGTCCCAGTTTAGACTGGTAATTAATCTGTCTTTACCTCCCTTCCTGTTTTTCCTCTACCTCCTCCGCCTTCCCTTCTCTCTCTTATCTCTTCTCCGACTCATATCTGTTACAGACCCTCCTCTATTTTCTCTTGTGTCACTCCTTTTTTTTTTTTTTTACCCAGCTCTCTCTTTCTCATGGACCTCCAACTCTCCTCTCCAGAGCCAGGAGGCGAGCTGGCATCGTTGCCCAGCTTTAGCACCTTCCGCTGGGTATAAAAGTTCTGTGTCTGCCCCCCTTTCTGCTGGAGCTCTTGAACTAAGTTGACCTACCCAACAGCAGAGACAAAAGATAGAGCGGAGAGAGAGAGAGGAAAGAAGGCTATGTCATAGTGTCGGTTATGACCTTCCTGGGTTTTGAATTTTGAATTGTTTGAAGGAAACGGGGGGGGGGGGGGGGGGGGGGGGGATGGGGAGTAGAAGCAGAAAAACAAGACAAATCAATACAAGGCTGAAGCTCATTTTAACATCACATACTTACAGCTCAATACAAATTAAATTAGACCTCTTTAACCGTTTGATCAGGCAGTACCGGTCAGTTATGAAATATCTGCAGGGACAAGCAAAGTAAGGCTGGAACATATGGCAATATTTCCAGCCTTCAAAATAAAACTTATTCTCAATGAACTAACATTTTTTTGTATCATTAATGTATCAAAGTGGCAGGCGGGAGTAACGCTGAGATACTACAGGTAGCAGTGTCCTCTATTACCTTAAATGCACTTTTGCTCTGTGCGCATTAAAAATGAAAAAGGATGGAGAGAGAGAGAGAGGAAGAGAGAGAGAGATCATATTTCCTGCTTTTGAGATATCTTTAGAGCGGGACATCCCAAGGAATGCCCCCCTCTCTCTCTCTCTTTGTGTGTGCGAGCGAGACAGACAGCTGAGAGAGAAACGATTAAGCCCCGACATGAAACTCCCCTCTTTCACCGCGATTACCCCCCTTTTTTATTTGGTTGTTTGACGACCTTTTTCCTGGAGGACTGGCGTTACTTCCAGCAGCTGAGAGACTACATTAATCACACTAGAAGAACACCTTCTCTGAGATTACCGCCGTAGCCTCTAATTCTTCTCCTCAGAGTGCATCTGTCTAAACTAATCCGTGTCGGCAGATGTCCGTACATATCAACATCCCGACCCGAAAAAAACACGCCTGTTTGTATCCTGAATTACCCCCCAAAATGACACGAGCTTCTGCGGGAATATACAAGATATCAGTTTCAGCAGCGGGCCTGGCTCGATCTGGAACCCTGAGATGTGTAATTTACAGTCATGTGATGATTAAGAAAGCATCCCATAAAAAAAAAAAAAAGTAATAATTTTGTCCCATCTGTCATGCAGCTGTTTCTCTTATTACTGTTTTCTATTGAGCTGGTTCTGCTGTTGCAAATGCTGGAAAGGCCTGATTTAAATGTAATCTGTTAATGCCATCCAAAATAAAATCCTGTCGTCACACTTTCAACTGAAACATTTTATTCCAGAACAATGGGCCTTTAATAGATTATGGAAATGAATCCTACTTGTTTGGTGAGCAGCTTCAACCGTGTCATGTTTTAGTTATGGGTTATATTTCAAATTAAAAGCTCAGAACAAGTGAATAACGGCCAAAAGCTCAACTGAATCATAGTGATGTTTGAGGCATCCTGGTACCTGAATTGTTAAAGGGTCAATATATCATTCGGTCGGTGCTGATATATCAAGTTATTTCCAGCTTTGTTTCCTATTAGAAGTCCTTAAGGTAGTCCAGTTGGTATCCAGAGATTATCCAGCACCCAGATTGTATGAGAGGGATTATTTGTTCGCGGTGCCAAAACTTCTATTCTGTTAATGAGGGCACGGAGAGCCACGCCACATACGCTCTGCTCAGAGCTGCTGTGGAAACTACCTGAAGGTTCCTTCACATGTTGCTTTCAAATATCTTCATATCATTATTGTTAACAGTCGAGAATAAAACTTTACATTCAGTGATTTCCAGTGTTCCTCCTCATGATTGACACCACTTTTCACACACATTTAAAAGGCGTACACTTGCGGTTGCACTTCTCTATTCTCTGTAAAAACTGATGTTTATTTTTTATTCTCATATCACGCTGTGTCCCAATAACTAAAGTTATTCCTCTTTCTGTTTCTCTTCCTGCTTCTCTCTCTCTCTAAAGCTACAGTTAACCCATGTGGGTCAGTGTAGCAGTGTAGAGATATTCACGAGCTGTTATTCTAATCTATGACCAAAGGCTTCCATCAACAATACAGACGAGCGGCTCATGTGTGCACGTCCTCCTTCTGTCCTTCAGTCCGGGACAACAGTATGTGATTTTGGCACCGCCAGCCAACCGGGTCACTAATGACCACATGGCCAATTAGCAGAGCTAAACAACAACCAGCATTCCCTCCTCCACAGGCTGAAACACAACAAGCATTCATCAGAATCACTGACGGGAAAACTATGAGGAAAATCTGGAGCTAGAGCCCTCGGACGATGTATATCTTACAGCTGGAGTCGCCATTTCTTTCAGCCTGAAGAAGCAGTCTTTCACCGGCTGGTCTGTCCTGCTGCTGCAAACAATGCTGCTCAAAATAGAAGAAATGACCCAAAACAGACATTATTACTATTGATACTGTGTTTTTTTAATGGCCTGTAAGTGATCGCTAGTGTCCATCATCATCATGCTTTCAGTTCATGTGATGTAAAGCTCAAGTTAAGTGATATACAGAACATTCTTTGTTGCAATGAGATTCTCAATAAGTCAGTCAGAGGTCAGAGGTCAGGACCAGCTGTAGAACAACACACCCTTTCAGCTGAGTCTTACATTCACTGATGCTTAAACATGACAACTTTAACGCCAACGTTTAACCTGTCTGTCTGTGTTGTTTCAACTCCTGATTGGTCATAATTTAAATGATCTGTAATAATTATATATACACAATATAGTCCTGAAACAAAGATCAGTCATTTGTGATGAAAAAGTGACAAAAACTTTCTGATTCCTTTAAAAAAATGGGGTATTTTTCTCTAAATATTTGTAAACTGAATATTTTTACATTTCGGCCGGCCAGTCGGACAAATCAAGCATTTTAAAGATGGAAATTTTTCACTATTTTCTAGATGAAACAATGAATCGATTCATCAAAAAACAAATAAATAAACACTGCAAATTTATCAATGATGAGATTAATCGTTGGTTACAGCCCTTTATTATTTATATATATATATATATATATATATAAAATAGTGTGTATTTGGCGTGTGTGTTGTCAGGAGTCACAATGAGTCATTAACACTCTGACAAATACAAAATAAACTGTTTTAACATCACTTGACAGGTACGACGCCCCGATTTAGCACACTTGTTGTCATGGTAATGTGATGTATTCGTGTGTGTGTGTGTGTGTGAGAGTGTGAGCGTACCCCTAAAAGAGTTGTGAAACAG
This sequence comes from Thunnus albacares, assembly GCF_914725855.1. Taxonomy (NCBI): domain Eukaryota; kingdom Metazoa; phylum Chordata; class Actinopteri; order Scombriformes; family Scombridae; genus Thunnus; species Thunnus albacares. The sequence goes on along the minus strand of NC_058121.1, from coordinate 26,534,399 downwards.
TGTGAAAACAGTTTGATATTCACACCTAAACCATGCAACACTCACACACACACACTCACACACTCACACACACACACACACTTACACACTCACACACACGCTCCTCTAAAGACAGCCATTATGTCTCGCACCGACTAGAAGACACATCATCTGACGCCATGACTCACATCACAGTTGTAAAGACTTCATTGACATCAGAGCAGCGTGCAAACTGAGAAATAAGAGAAAACCTTGAAGTAGAAATATTATAAGATGTTTGTTAGTGAGTAAAAAAAAAAATCATAATCATCTAAAAAACATCCACAGATTAATCTAGAATGAAAACAGAGCTGCAACAATTAGTCTACTCATTGATTAGTTGACAACTATTTTGATAATTAATTAATTGTTTTGAGTCTTTTTCCAGCTGCTCAAATGTGAATATTTCCTGTTTCTTTATTCCTCTGTGACAGTAATCTGAACATCTTCGGGTCGTGGACCGTCGGTCGAGACAGAACAAGACGTCATCTTCTCTGACATTTCAGTCAGGAAAACATTGCACCATATGGAAATACGGTTTAGCTCGGCGCTGACGGCTCTGCTGTAAGATGCTTCCTGGATTAGACGAGCAGCATGCTGCACGTTCAATGCAGAAACCCTCCTGGATATACAAGAGCGGGCCCAAAGCAAGACATTTGAATTCCAGACTACCTCCAGCCATGTTAGGAACCTGGAGGCAAAGCTTTGCCAGCAGCAGCAGCAGTGTAGTGTAGCAGGGATCAGTGTAGGAAGCAGTCGTATTTGAACGCACCGCCTGGTTGAGAGAACGACTCTGACTGGAAACACTGATTCAATCAGCGGGCTGTCAGCTGATCACAGCTCCGGTGACTTCTTCTCATTTTATGGACCAAACGACTAATCAACGAACTGACAAAATCATCAACAGAGTAATCAATCATGATACAATCAACGACGTATAAATACCAAGCATGTTTGATAAGGTCAGAACTACAAAACAGTGGTTGTGCGACTCTGGAAGAACAGAGTGGCAACCCAGTGAGACCAGTCCCGTCCTAGAATGGCTGCATATGAGCAGCCTGCAGGAAGAAACCTGAGCTCTCACACACTACTCATCCATCCTGTCTTGTCACAGCAGAGCACAACAGCGCCGGTTCAAACACTGTAAGAAGTGCAGAGACCTTTGGATTCCTTCATTACACAGCAGCTACACATGAATCTACTCATTAAGAGGCTGTTAACACTTCCTTAGACGTATTGTTGCAGTATATTTATATTGTCAACCCACTAAGCCCATGTCTGTAGCATCTTGGCAGGAATTCAAAGCTAAAATGTTGTCATGAAGCGTTATTTTGTCCACAACTTCTAATAGCGAGGGATGAACCAATCACAGGTGGCTTACCTTGGGAAGGTATGCAGCATTTCGTATCCTGTCCACCATTTCCTGGCCCTCAGGGTGCACAACGGCCACATGGGACCACATCCTCTCCCAGGTGACGCTCTCGATGGGAAAACCGGTGCGGTTAACGTAGAAGAGCACACCTCCATCTTTCTCCTCTTCCTCCCCGGGCGACCGGGAGCTGTTGTTAGGAGGAGAGGCGGAGGACTCCTCCTGGGTGCTGCAGCGGAGGAGGCAGTGCGAGCTGGTGCTCTTGGACCGGCCGTGCCTGCTCAGCTTAGCCGGGGAGGTGCCGGCCCGGCTCGGGGAGTTGGGTCCAGTCATTGATCCCAGGAGGGCCAGAGGGAGGAGGAGGAGGAGGAGGAGGAGAAAGTGTAAAGGTAGGCAATCCTCCTCCAGCTACAAGAGCCTCTCCTTAGTTGTCAGTGTTAAACAGTACATGTTGATTTTCAAGGGTAAACCTGATAGGGTACACAAAAAAACCACAACATCAACCTCATTATAACACATTTCGCACCCTTAAGTGAGGCTGGAAATACAGTTACAGGTTTCTACACCAAGTATCTGTTTACATGAAGGAACACTGGTGTTTTTTCAGGTACTTCCCAGTTAAAGTTGGTACTACAATGGAGTATTAACTCCTGACAACATAACTAAAAATCCCTAAAGGGAAGCAAAACCCTGCCCAATACAGCAACAGTTGACAAAGACTCATTTAATGAATAGAAATCTTACAATAACTGTAAGAAAAAGAAACTATTCATCTAAAATGACACTTAACATCCTATTGTAGCACATATAGACAAAATCATATTGAACATGATAAAATAAACATTGACTAAATAACAAACATTTCTAGCAGTTGACTCCTACTGATGCAAAAACACTTAGAAATCTACCCTACATAAAGATAAGCTTCACTTATGGTTAGGGTTGGGCAATATATCAATATTGTAATATGAGATTAGATATTATCTTGTATTTTGGATATTGTAATATCCTGATAAGAGTTGTGTTTTCTTGGTTTTAAATGCTGCATTACAGTAAAGTGATGTCATTTTCTGAACTTTTGACTGTTCCAGCTGTTCTATTATTGGCGTTTACCCACTTAGTCACTATATAAACATTACTGATGATTAATTATCAAAAATCTCATTGTGTATAATATTTTGTGAAAGCACCAATACTCATCCCCACAATACTATCGCAATATTGATTTTGACGTATTTGGTCAAAAATATCATGATATTTGATTTTTTTCATATCCAGCCCTAACTTACCTGCGGTGTATAAACTCATTAATGAGTATCAAAGAGATGCTAGTTTCTTTTAAATGATATTACATTGGCAGAATATACAAAATTAAATTTTTCAGCGTCTTCAAAACTCACATGTGAGTATCACAGGCACAAGTTCATCTCGTTATCAGGGGTTTTTTTTTTCGAGTGCATCCGCTGAAATATTCCAACCGTTATTAATCCAACCGTACCGTATTTTCCACCGAGGCTCCGGTTTCAGATAAACGACGGACCCTCCGGTTTAAAAGGCATTTGAATCGAAAAACGCACAGTGAGAGGAGGTAGGTCCCATTCATAACAAGGCTTCGTTGTCCACTACAGGCTGTAAAGTCTTGTTTTGGTTCAAGGCTTTGTAACTTCACCCCTTCTTGTATGTGTCAAGCTACAAGTCGCCGACAGCCGTTAAGCCGGAAATAGAGCAAAATCGACTTCTAAGTAAAAGCAGTACGTGTGTCAATCTTGCGTTTATTAAGAGCTAGCGCTAGCAGCGTTACAGCATTCAGGTAAGTCCGTCACTTCTTCATCTGAGGGGTTTCAGGTGCACGAGTAAAGGTCACGGAATGTTTAACAAAACAACTCCCGGTCTGTGTTTTTTTTTAATTTTGAAAATCTTATCCGGAAGTCATGCTTGTTTTAAGCTAGCTGGTCTCGCAGCTCTGCGGGGGCCGTTGCCTCCCACCTCTACCCCAGTCCGGGAAAATGACCTCCTCTGTGCATTCCTGCCCGTCAGCAGCCTGCACGGCGCCTCAATATCAACTGTCTCCCCAGAAAATCCGACCTCATGTTGATAAAAAAGCCCTCTTCAATCCCTCACATGATTAAATGGGGATAAACGGTCCTTCTAGCAACCCACTGTTATCCTCTATCGCAGCTCGTCTCCCCGGCAGCCTCCAACGCTCGGCGGCTTATGATTGGTCGAACCAACAAAGAGGGGAGGGCCGAAGAGTCCGTTCTACCATATTTGGAACCGACGCTACTCTCTGATTGGTGGATTCTGATGGACGGAGGCGTCAACAAGTGATATCTCTGCAACAAATGGGATTTTTTTGCCTCTTGTTGCATCTGTTGATTTGGCACATTTTGTACATTTTCAGGTGCTTAACAAGGTTAGCTCTAAGTATGAATAAAACAGAGTGTAATATAATTATTAAAGATTCCCTCCAGACATGTTTTATGATGTATATAAAATACTCTATTTGAATAATAACGTGTCTGATGTTTTTCCATAAAAAGTTCAATTATCCTATTAAAATCCTTAAAATGCGACCTACCCCCTTCTCCCTCATTAAAAAAAATTCAGAATATATAAATATGCAAATACATTTCATTTCAAAAGTTTAAAGAAAACTATCTTTTAGTGGAGGGGAACTTAAAGTCTAACCACACACATTACAACATCAGTTTTAAATTGAATTTAAAAAGAGTACAAAATATGGTTGTAAATAATTATAACGATATGATATTATAGGAGGAAGGAATATTAAAATGATGCACGAATACATATAAAACGACTACAGGTTGAAAAAACATCTAAAATGAATTAAAATAGCTATAAATAAACACTCTCAATCCTCAAACTACCACCCAGCACAAGTACATCCATCACAGGACAATGATGTGACTGGCAGCAAGTCTATTAAGCAATATATGGCGTAATTGTATGGCATTCAGCCATATGGATGTTGTATTGCTTTTACATTGTGTTATTTGTTAACGTATAACTCCCCCTTCTGGACAAAAAGCTTTTTACAGCAATATAGCGAGGAAAAAGGGTGATCACTTGGTAAAGTTAACAATAACACTATAACACTGTTACATTACAACACTTAAAATGACAAAAAAAACACCTGGATGCATTTGTGTAGCTGCATCAAAAGCAGTGCAATGCTGCATGCTAACTGAGTTAGAGCATGAGGATAAAATATTAAATAAATAATCATCAAGATTTGGACTGCATAGAGAAATTTCTTACAGGTATCACTTCAGTACCACTAACACAGCTTAATAAAATGGGTGAATTCTGGTTAAGTTCAGTCCAAACTCACTCAGGGAGTAAAAACTGACTTTGTTTCCACACCAGAAAGCTTTAACTAGTGAACACTCAATGTAAAACAAATGTAATGATATGAAGTGGTCTGTGGTCTGTCATGTGGTTGGTTAGTTGATGGTAGCGTAGAGGTTGCTGGGATCAGTGGAGGCTCCAGCAGAAGACTGGGAAGCTTTCACAGTGCTGTAGGTCACTGCATCGCCACCACAGTGAACCTAAGACACAAAAGGGAAATAGTACAATGGATTACACAACAGGACATGACACGACAGAACTCACCACAACGTAGCAACGCGACGCAAAATAACACAGAGCAAAATAAACATCAGGATCAACAGTGAAACACAACATATTAACCAACTCTCTGCACTTAAATATGACAAAGCACACAGTTCAACACAGTGCAAAGTAACAGAATCAATGCAACATATCAGAACAAGGTTTGTGACCGACATCACGATCCAACATCACCAGTGTAACCAATCAGACAGCTTACCCAGGCTTCACTGTTGGTCTTCTTGATGTGGCTGATGGAAACGTAGGAAACACCATCTTCAGGATCATCCTACACAGTGAAGACAACAGACTGATCACTCTTCTACTTTTACTCTATTAAAAATATTTATTATTATATTCAAAGTGTTGTGTGAGATCTCACCATGTCCTGAGTGGTTTCTGGACCAGAATGAGTCACTGCAGGGTTTAAGCTCGGTCCCTGGACAAATATGCCAAAAGTTTAGTAAATATAGACGTTGCCGAGGCACATGTGATACAGGTAGTGTGATGAAACCTCTTGGATGAAAGGCTAAAAGTTTTCAATGCTGCAACCGACATGTATTTGATTTGACTAAATCAAATCCAATACAACAGTCGCTCTACAAGTACCGTCTCTGTGAGGTTTACAATCTTCTATTGACACTTTAACTGAACTCTATTGTTGCAAGCTAGAGAGCTTTGAGCATTAGGCCCCTCAAAACTTCACAAGAGGGAATTTCCATAAGGTAAGGTTAGAAAATGTACCTTATAAAAAAGATAAGGCTGTTAAAACTAGATTTGGACGGGTCCTCTTTACTTGACAATTATTCACAACATATAATAATGCAGAATTAGTGGTTCTAAGCCCAAATATTTTACAATTAATCAGACCACCCAAATCACATCACATGCATTGCCCAACCAGAATTCATCCTTGGGAGTAGCTGTAGTATTGGACTCTATTATACTGTATATTGTAAGGTGTACTTAATATTTTGCACAGGATAATTTTTGGGGGGTTTATATTCTATCTTGATTTCCCCCACAGTTAATTATTTTCTGCTTGCACTTCTAAGATGATGATAATAATGTTTTTTTTTTTTTCCAATCTTATTCTCTTTCAACTGGAACAACTACCGAAAAGGACAGTTTGTACTGTAAAGTCTCAATCATACATTTCATTATTTAGTTTTTAAACTCACGACATCGCCGTCCATCTGTGTTTTGTTCCCTGAAAAGAGAAAGTTACCTTTAACTTCCATAGTGACAATAAAGGTTGATCAGTTCATCTTGTTTCTAACAGTTTTATCTGTAAATGCTCTAACCTTTAGCTCTCTTCCATCTGATGACTGCAACAACAATAACGATTACTGACAGCGCTACTAAACCCACAGGCACCATGATGTACAACCACCACCAATCTAGAAACAGAACGACACATCTTTGACTATAACTTTCTGTTGTGTTCGACATCCTGTAGCTAAAAGAGGGAAGAACAGCGTGAACTTTTCACAAATGTTTTGAAACATACATTTGCTTTTTTCTAAGTGAAAACTTGGTGTAAATAATTCAACTTTCATATGTTTGACTTCAAAAGTTGAGAGAACGTAAAACAGAGACAAAGAATGTTGAGAGATACTGTATATCAAATATACCTTGCTTTGTGGTCGTAGAAATATTTCCAGATTCTGTTTTGTTTTTTCCTACTTGAGAAAAAATACATATAATAAACATGTTATTTTCACGTCAAGATGAAGTGATTTTAAACAGCTCATCATATTTTCACCTGTTTCTTACCCGAGGACTGAGGAATGAAGGGAAACAGCTGCACTTTTCTAGTGTTGCTTTCTGTCACGTTACACGTCAGTAACTTATAATTCTTTGGTGTGTAAATAAAATGAGAGGTCGTAAAGGTCAGATTGGCCAAGCAGCGAGACTGTGATGTCTTCAACTCTTCGTTATCTGTATCGACATCTTTACCCCTAAACAGCCACTTCACTTTGTATTTGCACCGTCCGCGTGTCGACACAGAGCATTTTAACGTCACCTTAGTATCACCGTTCCTATGTTCAGTCACTGGTGAAGATGGAGATATTGTGGGAGAAAGACAACAAGAGTAAAATTAACTTTATTACTGGTCATAATTATTTAAATGTTTTAGTTATGTTGCTCTAGACGGACAATTTGAGCTGAAAACATTATGATGTGAATACTTACTGTTGACAACAGACAGATAACCTGCAGAGGTGTAATCTGATTTGTGCTGTTTGCAGAAGTAAAGACCAACATCTTCACCTGTGATCTTCTTTATAACCAGAGAGCAGCTTTCTGTAAGACTCAATCGGTCTGATTTAGCTTTGATTTGCCCAAGTGTAACCAGATCTATTGCTGCGGTTCCTGTTATACGACTGAAGATCCATGTAGTACTTTTGCATTCATGCTGATTGTCCTTCACATTTTCACAAGGCAAGGTGACCTCATCTCCACTTCTGACAATGATGTCGGGCGTGTTTTGTTCAGTTACTGCTGTAAAGGAAATTAGATACAAACATGAACAAATACACTACAATAAGAATATGTCTGTTAAGATCATAGTTAATGTGAGGATCATTTTAGATACAACAGAAGTTTACAAATGACCCTCAAACTCCACCATGATAAAGACAAACAGCACAAAGCAATAAAGTACTAGAAATATCCACATAAATGAAGCAACTTTTTGTAACATGTTATAAGTTTTCTTACCCAGAAACTGGAGCCCCAGTATCAGAAATAAAGACATTTTAATCCGTCTGAAATCAACCATTGTTCTTCTCTGTCAATCACTCGTCTATTCCTCTAAAAGAAATGCAATACACCACATACTTCCTGAATATCACTTCCTCACAGTGACAGTTTCCCTTTTTTCATAAGCTGTTTATCTGTTAGTGTCAGCAACTAGTCAACACATGCAGCAGTGCTACATGCTTACAAAAGTGATAAAAACTCAAAATATTTGAACTACTACATAACATTTGTACAACACATCACTACATACAATAAGTGCCAGCAAGCAGGTTCATATATGGTTATTGATAGATAAAGAACGTAATCTGATCCCCATCCTTCCACACACTGAAATAACATCAGGCACCAAGATAGCAGCAGGGTGACTCTGACTCTAACATCTGTCCAGAGACTACAGATGAAAAGTAGCCTCTTGGCTAACTCTGGCGCATTTACAGAAATGTTTATTAATGTGCACTGTTAAATAAACCAACAAATAAATTAAAGAAAGAGAGACAGCAGAGCAGACTTGAAGGTTAACAGTCATTTATTAAAAAACAGGCCTTGAGAAAATCACATCAGAGATACATGACAAAGTTCTAAAAAACACAGGATGGGAAAGGGGTTATATGTCTGTGTACCTGGACTCACCAATAACATTTCAAATACTGATTAATTCCTGTACATGGTCAAGTGCATGTTCAGCAGAAACAGGATGGCACTACATATGAGGCAGTAGGTGCAGCCATGTGTCCAGCTCCCCCTGGTGGATAAAGAAGGGATGACACACAGACTTCTCAAGGGCGAGACTGCCTGGTGTTTTCCTCAGCAGCGTGTGTGTGAGTGTGAATGTGTGTGTGTGTGTGTGTGTGTGTGTGTGTGTGTGTGTGTAGTTAACCTATTACTCCATTTTCTGGATAAAGTTTTTTTTACATTGCGCTCTGGCAGCCTACTGTTTAAGTTGCCACACAACTGCAACATCTGTTGTTTAAATCCGGCACTGAGCCTTTGTTTCCTGTAGCCCCCCCCATCTCTTTCTCCCTTCATATCTGCACTGTCTCTATAATAAAGGCATAACGCCCCTTCCCCCACCCCCCCGCCAAAAAAAATTCACAGCATTAAAACCTGAAAATGAAATGAAAAACTCAAAAAGCAGTCTCTCTGACATGTTCAAACGGAAATTTAAGACAATAACATTAAAATACAAGTAAAATAAAAACCAGGCACAAATGTGCATACAACTCTGCATACTGTAAATACATAACGTATGGATTACATAGATAAATTCCCCACAGAAGTAAACAATAGTTATTACACAGTAAGCTTTAACCAATCAGTTGATGTAAAATATGTATCATACAGTAAGTGTAATGACATGTACTGTAACTGGTCTCCTATTTGTTCAGTTTATTGACGTTAGCGTAGACGTTTCTGGGGTCATTGGAGGTTCCAGCAGAAGAGGAGGAATATTTCACAGTGCTGTAGGTCACATGATCTTCATTATGTTTACCCTGAACCTGTGTAACAAGAGGGAAACAGACATAAATTAGCACAGCGTAATGGTACATGATGGTAGATAACACACTGCAAAGCAGCGTCATGAAACCCAACACCACACAGATACAACACAATGTCTAGCATTATTATTATTATGATAATAAAGTTTATTTATATATGTTTATATATTATGTATTATTTATATATCTGTGGGCTCCACATGTATTCAAGTTGGCACATCCTGATTAGCTAGCTAAATTTATGCAGATTTAATTGTTGTTTTGTTGCACATGCCCTCAAATGCCCTCAATCTATTGGTAGCTGTTGTTGCTAAGGTTGTTGCTAAGGTTTTTCCACAGGTTGTTGCGTTACCCACTTGCATATTTCAGATCCGATTTCGGCTCGAACATGCACTGATGTATTTGAGAAGTTGACATTTTGAGTAAAGATTGAGAAAAGAAGTGAAATCCTACTACTGTTTGTTTACGTAGCCTCTAAGCTAACCAATCAAAACAGAGGCGGGCCTTAAAGAGACAGGAGCTAAAACAGCCTGTTTCAGACGGAGGCTGAACCGAGGGGCTGCATAAAGGGCCAGTATAAGATAAATAAGGAGTTTTTTGAACTGTAAATCATGCAAAGATATTCCAGTAGACACCCTGAATAAAAAATATAGACCTCATAATGTTCATGATAAAATTTAAAAATTAGCTATGAAAAGCCTCACGAGAAAAATATGTTTTCTGTCATGATTAAAGGAAGATTTGCTCTGAGTTGGTTAGGTAGGTCAAAAGCTCAGCCCCCTTTAGTCTTACATTGAACTGTATAAAATACAATGAAATGCAACATAACCCAGAGCAATGCAACACTGCATTAAAACAACATAGTGCAACATCATAAAATGAAACACATCACGTATAGCATAGCAGAAAACAACAAAACACTGCAAACAACTGCAAAAGCAAAGTCTCTTCCACTCCACTCTCCTGACAGCTTACCTGGGCTTCACTGTTGGTCTTCTTGGTGTAGCTGACGGAGGCGTAGGAAACACCGTCTTCGGGATCAGCCTACACAGTGAAGACAACATAGTGGCGGCTCAGTAACGTATCAATTCACTCTCATGCTTTTATTCTATTCTATCACTGTCAGTATTTTAACTTGCATTGGCAAGTCGTGTTCTGTAACTTTTGTGAGAATTATGTCTCAAATTTGTGGTCAAATAATTGTGGTCTCTGAGGGTTATCACTGTTGACTCTTTTCATCATATTTTTTCTGGTAAAGGCCTGTCACATCACCTTCCTTCCTCATTTTTTGCAGAAGTAAAGTGGTCTCAAGTGTGTGAACATGTCTCTTACTTTAGCTTTATGTAACGTTTTATAAAAGCTAACATTTAAAAGCTATAAACGTTAACAGTGAGTATAATGTTGTACTGGGTGTAGTGTGCGAGCTCACCGTGACCTGACTGGTTTCTGGAGCAGACTCAGTCACTGCAGGGATTGAGGTAAGCACCTGAACAAATACAGTCTGCTTACATTTCACCAAAAAGCATCTTACAGTTCAGTTAATGCAAAATGTTGCCAGAGCACATTAAAGTAATGCATCGTAATGACATCTTATATATCGGTTTAGGTTTCATACAATCTCTATAATCTAAGTGCAGCAGATTAATTCATCTTCTCTTGACAAAATGCAACAAATGCAACAACAGATGAGGTCTACGAAGCTTATAATATTCAGTTTTTGTTGGCAATGTGTCAGAGATGTGTTGATTCAACTCTTTTTGTCACTTTGGAGGCTTTAATGCATTGTGTTCATTGCCAAATCATCCCACTAATGACACCCTGGAGTCGACCTCCTCTTCCTCCCAGATCTGATTGTTTTGCACCTTTAGAGCAGCTTCTAACTTTTTATAAGGTGCACTGTAAACTTTTCTAACATGTCCTAGTTGTCTATACTTTTGCTTTGTTTTCCACAATAACTCACTTTTGCTACACCTAGTCTTAGTACTGTTTATTCTAATTCTCCTTTGAATGAAATCACAGTTAAAGTCAAAGTGAAACCACAAACATTGGTTTGCACTGTAAAATCATAATGATTCAACAATTATTCTATTTTTAAACTCACAATGTTGTCATCCATCTTTGTTTCGTTTGCTGGAAAGATAAAAGACAGAGTCAACTTTAGCTTCTATAGTGAAAATCCAGCTTTATATGAAAAAGAATCTTGTTTATAGAAGTCTGTGAATATTCTCACCTTTAGCTTTCTTCCATCTGATGAGTGCCACCACAGTTATCAAGAGCGCTGCTAAACCCACAACCACAATGATGTACCACCACCAATCTGGAGAGAGAATTAATACATTACATTTCGTCTGCCGCTCTCTGTTTTGATGAGTCTTGCGGGTGAAATCGTATGTGGCTTTCACAAAGTAAATTCATTTTTCATATCTGGATGAGGTGATTTAAAACAGCTCATCATATTCTTACCTGCTTTCTCACCTGAAGACTGAGTACTGAAGGTAAACAGCTGCACTTTTCCAGTGTAGGGATCTGTCACGTTACACTTTAAGGACACATAATTCTTTGATATGTAAGTAAAATAAGAAATCGTTGAGGTCAAATTGGCGAAGCAGTCAGACTGTGATGTCTTCAAGTCTTTGTTGTCTTTATCTACATCTTTACCCTCAAACAGCCACTTCACTTTATGTTTACACTGTCCACGTTTCAACAAAGAGCAGTTTAACGTCACCTCATCAGTGTCCTTATGTTCAGTCACTGGTGAAGATGGAGATATTGTGAGAGAAAGACAAGAGATTAACATCATCACTATAATCATAATTATAGTGATCTTTGAGTATGTTGTTCTTAGACAACAGTTTGAGCTGAAAACATAATGATGTAAATACTCACTGGTAACGACAGACAGAAAAACTTGAGAGTCTTGATATTGTTGTTGTCCTGATTCGAACTGTCTGCAGGTGTAATCACCAACATCCTCAACTGTGACCTTCTTTATAACCAGAGAACAGTTCACTGTAACACTTAGTCTGTCTGATTTAGCTTTGGCTTTTTCACCAATCTGCCTAAGTTCAATCAGCACTTCTACTGCTGTGCTTCCTAAACCACTGAAGAGCCAGGTAGTTCTGTCACATTGATCCTGATCATTTATCACATTTCCACAAGGCAAACTGACTTCATCTCCATCTCTGACTGTGATGTGAGAATCTTGTCCTGTTACTGCTGTTGAGAAGATGAGAGAGAAATATGAAAAAAATAAACTGAAATAAAAATATGACAACTTCCTGTCTCCTCTGTCCAAGAGACCACTAAACTCAGCAAAACAGACAACGTACTTAGCACACTAGTAACATTACTAAAATCAAGTTTCTCAATTGTCCTGTCACTTATACTGTATATGTGTTATATGAATCCTTACCTGTAAACTGAAGCACTGGTATAACCAAAAAAAACACTTTAATCCATCTACATTCATCCATCTCGCCTCCGTGTCTCTGTCTGATTCTATTTCCTGTTCTCACTCTCTCAACTGTCAAAGTCCTCTTATAGTCTTCAGTATTTCCTCATCGTGACTCTTTTCCTCTGAAGTCATTTGCTGTTTCTACACAAGCGGAACCTATCAGCTATTCCTTTTCTTCTTCACTGTATAAATCAATAAAAAAATAACTCTGACCTGATGCGCCTACGGCAGGTGACAGTGAAAATATATCCCCCTTTTTTTGGTCCTACAGACTCCACTACTTCAGTTGTTTATTATGAATCTCACATCTTACTTCCTCTAATTATTTCCTTTGAGTTCAAAGCAGATTAAATTATTGCATATGAAACAATAATGGACATAACAATAAATATGAATCAATCTTTAACTGTGAACACAAGCACATTTTTTATTAATTTACTTCATGTTTATTGTTATAGGGACAAGTACTGTATATAGCATGAACCAATGTCGTCACATAGGACTGCATTTATAGCCTAAGCTTTGCAATGCCTGTCCCTAAACGGACCTTACACAAAACTCAACAAGAAAATACATACAAAACAACACAGAACACGTTCATAACTACATGACTGAACCCTCTTTATATGTTTTATATGTTTTATTCCGAGTGCAATCAACATTTTAAACTCAACTGCTGAGCTGCAGTTCTTGTTCCATGGTATTTTCACATCATTTTCTACTGTTTTCTGCTTCATTTTGGGTACTTTGACCACTATTGTTAATATTATTATCATTAATTTGTGTACTGCCGTGTGCTTTATACTTTATACTATTTTTAGGTGGTGTCTTGTCGCCACATTTGTTCCATATGTTGCTTGTTGTGTATGTTGCATGTTCTTGTCCTGCTTTGTGTTTTGGTGAGACAAAGGCACTGTAGTGGACAATAAAGTTGTATTCTATTCTATTAGGAGCCAGTTTATTTAGGCATACATCCATCACTGAGTGTAATAAAGCATGTGACTGCAAGCTCACACAGAGAAAGTTGTCATAAACTACTTATTTAATGAAACCAGTCATAATAATGTTGGCTTATCACTACTCTTTACACTGTGCTACTAGTTGAGCTACTGCACTCCCTGCTGGACAAAAATGTTTTTACAACAATACATGATTGAAGGACATAGCAGAAGCAAAGTGGCTATTGACTGAGAAAGAATTCAAACTGAACTGAAAAAACCCCCAAAAACACTACTGTATATAGACAAAAACAGACCAAACAGATGGGTAGATTATAGGGGTGTGCCCGAATACAAATACATTATTTATATATTTGTATTATTTATACAAATATTTTAAAAACTATTTGTTTTGGGGAAGAAAAAACAACAACATGTCAATCATCAGGGGTTAGGTTGTAAAAAATAGGCAATAAATGAAAAGTGCAAAGCAAAAATCTTTGAAGTTCTACTACACATTACACGGTGTGCTGTCTCTGTGTTATGGGTGTATAAATAGGTAGAGATCTGTCTGCAATGAGGTGATGAGTAAAGTTTTAGCTCAGTAGTCAGCGCAGTCGTCTATGATCTGGGAGACTCCAGTTCAAGACCTGGTGTGGGGACCTCCTTCGTAAGGTAGTTTATTCATGAACACTTATTGTAACACTTTAATTTTCTAAAATTAACAGCGTAATAAATACAAAACCAGAATTTTTAAGCCTCTTTCCACTTTTATTCGAATACAAATACAAATACAAATAATTTTGCTGCCTCAACAAATACAGATACTAAGGATGTGCAGAGGGCCCAGTATTTGTATTTGTATCTGTATTTGTCGAGGCAGCAAAAATATTTGTTTGTTGCTTTTAATTTTAGAAAATTAAAATGTTACAATAAGTGTTCATGAATAAACTACCTTACGAAGGAGGTCCCCACACCAGGTCTTGAACTGGAGTCTCCCAGATCATAGACGACTGCGCTGATTACTGAGCTAAAACTTTACTCATCGACACATTGCAGACAGACCTCTACCTATTTATACACCCATAAAACACCATGTAACATGTAGAAGAACTTAAAAGGCGATTCTTGCTTTGCACTTTACATTTATCGCCTATTTTTTTACAACCTAACTTTGTGGAAAGGAGAGGGGGAACAACAGGTTATGTAGAGTCTGTTGGGACTCACCCTGATAGATTTGACAGAGGAGAGAGACTGAGATAACGATGTAACCGACCTGCGAACTGGTGTTTGACGGGTTTTTTTTCTTCCCAAAAACAAAACAAATTTTAAAATATTTGTATGAAACAAATATTCGTATAAAACCCACTATTTGTGCTTTGCCGAATAATGTATTTGTATTCGGGCACACCCCTAACAGATACAAATACAAATACTGGGCTATCTGTACATCCCTAGTAGATTACACACTAAAAAGCTGGAACAATATATGTAAAACCCTCAAAATAAATAAAGACTTGGTATAATTTAGAGAAATGGCATTAGATCCCCAAACTGAACCAAACAGGAGAGATAAGGTACTGCAAATATGGGCCTCAAAAGGATTAAAAACATAACACAAATGCTGATAAACAACACCGTGAACTCATTTCAGTCATTAGTCTCTACATAGGAGTTGGTGCAAAATACTTTTTTATCTGCAAGTAAGGACTTATCTTTCAAAATTAAAAAAAAAACATAAAAGTATTAAAGAAATACACACTTTAATTAGCTTTTGGATTAAAAATCATGAAAATGTAATCAAAAACAATTTAAATTTATAAAACTCTTGAGAACAATATGTACACCAATAACAGCTTTCAACAAAAATGGATTTCTGAAATAGGAGATCAGCTGAATGAAGAAGAATGGAAGCAAGTGTGCAGAGAAATTCACAGAACAATAATTTCTAAATATTGGAGGGAATTAGTGTGGAAATTATATACAAGGTTTTTTATTACTCCAAATGTACTTTGTAAAATTAACACATTAATGAAATCAGACTGCTAGAGAAAATGTGGGTATTCTCAATATGAAAAAAACAGTTAACCTGATACATATTCTTGGAAAATCACCACCAGAGCTGATGCAGGAAACAGACCAGTACCTATACAGAATATTCAGAATCGCAGCCCTGTAGCAAATTACAAGGAACTGACTTCAAGTCCATCAGTTTAAAGATGGAAAATAACAATACAGGAAATCTCAGAAATGGAGAGAACAACATATAGAGTTATAGAGTGATATAGAGCGAAGACACAGAGCATAAAAGACGAGATATGAGGGCACCAATTAACTTATGAAATTATTTAAACTCAGACTAACAAAATAATTTATAAAAGGACAGACGCAGATCTTGGGACTCACTTTATCAGTGTGAAAATCTATGTAATGATATGTACTGTCACTATACGTTGACCTTTTTGTTGTTTGGTTTGTTGACGGTAGCGTAGAGGCTGCTGGGATCAGTGGAGTCTCCAGCAGAGGAAGAGGAAGCTTTCACAGTGCTGTAGGTCACTGCATCATCACCTTCATTGTTAGTCTGTACCTGTGAAGCAAAAGAGGAAGAGCACAATACATGAAATACACAAGATGACAGGAGAAAAGCAGAAGAGGTAGCTCTACAGAAAAACAACACACAAACAACACGATGCAAAACAACATGATGACAACACTACATAAACACAGCACAATGCCTGATAATGAAATGCACCAAAACACAGAAACACAGCATAAAGCAATGTCATGAGTCACAGCATGAGCACAACATACTCCAAAAATATAAACTGTAAAACAAAACCCCCCTACCACAGACTTCAACACAGTGAAAAATGACAGCTCTACAGAGCACATCAAAGTGTAATACCACACAGCGATGCAAGACAATGCAACACAATGCTATAAAAATGGAAATTTGATCATCTACAACTGGGCAAATTCCACCTGCTGATGCAACACGTTCTCACTCCCGACTTGTCACATACTAAAGCTTGGTCAGGACCCTGTGGCGTCACTTTTTAATGCACTGGGTACCCCTTTAGCATTATTTTTCGACTGTCACTGTTAAAAAATAATTATATTTTATGGTGTGACAATGTGGTGGTTAAGGTCTGGTTAGGTTTAGGCACAAAAACCACTTGGTTAGGGTCAGGGAAGGATAATGATTTGGGTTAAAATAAAAACTAAAATAAAAATGACAAGGTGGTCTCGAACCGTTCTCTGTGCTGACTTCTCACTTTATGCCAACAACGTTACAACCCGTCCACCTCCTAATAAGAAAGTCAGCTTATATAGATATCACCTCAGAAATGTTGATATGATACGTATTGTTGAAATGTTAATATGCTTCATATTTCAGGTGTTGAAATGTATCTGTGATTTGCAGAAACATACAACGCCAACGTTTTATTTTGGCGGCCAGGCTGAAATTTGTCACCTTATTTAGATGTCATCGGTCTCATGGCGTCTATTTTAGACGTTGTGGGAGTTCAACAGAAGTCGGACTACCCTGCACATTGAAAAATGATGCTAAGGGGGTACCCAGTGCGTTAAAAAGTGACACCTCGATATGTGATGAGTTGGGAGTGAGAACGGGCTTGCTGGTGAAGATCACATGCGCCTTAACCACTAGACCACCAGGATGCCCCCCCCCCCTCTCCCATTAATCATCTTACAACCCCTCAGATTTATCTGGTGACCCTTTGGAGGGGCCCGACCCCTAGGTTGGGAACCACTGGACTAAACTAGCTAACTGTATATAAAGTAGTGTAAACTAGCTCCACCTCCAGCAGCTACAACAGTAACATGCTGCTCTAACACTGATGCTTCACTATTAATAATCTAGTTGAATAAAATAGTTTGTGATCTAGTCTAGAAACAAGAAAAGGCGACAACAAAAATACAAAGTTATAGGCAACTTTTATCTTCCATTAACACTTCCCCTGATATTTTTAAACCTGCATTAACAGATTTTTTTTTTTTTGGGGGGGGGGGGGGGGGGGGGGGGGGGGGGGGGGGGGCAGTGGAAACAAGTTGTGAACACAACACTGACCTATAATTTATAAGTTAATATGGCTAACTTCATGCTTATTTCCACATCCAGCAGTTACAACATTATCATTCATTCATTCATCATGTTACTGTCTACCTGACTACCAAATACCAACTCCAACTCCAGCTAGTCTACAGCTAACTGTGTCTGTTTGCTGTTTGGTGCTGAGCAGGTAGTGTACAGCTGGATGAGAGCGCTGAGAGTCAACAAGAACAGTAAAGTTGCAGCCGGACAGCTAAACAATGAGCTGAAACTTGCTATAAAGCTCCGTAAAGCCGAGAGGAGCCGCTGATTATTCTCTGTAGGTTCATCACAACTAGTGACACCTCTCAAATTACACATTGTCAGCTCATACATTGCTTTAAAAATAGCAAAGGCATACTTGGACTGAGCCAGACTGGCTAAATTACTGCTTGTGCCCCTGTGGTTTAATGGCCAGTAACAGTAGCTGAAGCTGTTAGGTGGGTCAGCTAATTGTGTGGTGAAAGCTAACATGCTCTCTCAAAGCCTGAAACATGGACTAAGTGAGTGATAAACGTGCTATGTGCTAGAATTTGGTGTCTAAGGTGTCCCCTTGCTTCGTGGGATGATTAAAACAGCCAGAATGATGCTGAGTCAGCCCATTTTTATAGGCATGGGGGAGTGGCAATGATTAAGAGGCTGACGCTGAGAGTGTTCCTTATAGTGAGACATTCAACCTCTGGGATAATACAGTACAGTATAAATGTTTTTCCTTCATGCAGTAACAGCACCAGTATATCCAAACACACAGCTTACCCGGGCTTTACTGTTGGTCGACTTAATGTAGTTGACGGAGGCGTAGGAAACACCATCTTCAGGATCAGCCTGCACAGTGAAGACAACATTATGACTGATCAAATTTATGCTGAGTCATGCTTCTTACTGTCCTCTATCCATCCTTATTAAATCTCTTACAGTCTGTCTTTTAACCTTTTTGACTTCATGTCCCTTTTAGAGTGTGTGTGTGTATGATGTCTGGGCACGCGGTTATTATTCACACATGCATGACTCGCTGCTTCGAACTTCTAAAGTATTCTAGTTTCGTTTTGTGCATAGTTCTACTTCCCCTTTTCTCTCTTGCAAAGGGAAGTTAAATTCATTTAGAGAAAAAATGTAACTGTTTTCTTACTGCTCCATTTTACAAAAAAAAAAATATATATATAAAAAAGGTGAGTGTAACTGTACTGGTTGTGCTGTGTGATCTCACCGTGTCCTCCTGACTTGTTTCTGGTGTCTGAGTCACTGGGTTTAAGCTCGGTCTCTGGAAAAATACAGTTTTCCATTTACATCAATGGCTGCTTATAGAACGTACTGTGAATCATACTTGTTAAAGGAATCCCTTTTCCTTACAGGGTTAGTGTCATGCTCTACTTCTGTTTTTTCTTTTCAAATATCCGTCTCAAGCTATATATGAAATACAATAACGGTACAGATTTTTCTGCAAACGCTGGTCTCTTTTTTGAAAGTCATAACTGTATAAACATTTGATTATTAAGTTTTAAAACTCACAATGCTGTCATCCATCTGTGTTCTGTTCCCTGATAAGACAAATGAGAGAGTTGACTTTAGCTTCCGCAGTGGAAATTCAGGTTAATCAAAAGTTCTTATTTATAAAATTTCAATCCGTGAATGCTCTCACCTTTAGTTTTCTTCCATCTTATGAATGCCACAACAATTATTAAGAGTGCAGCTAAACATACAGCCATGACAACGAACCACTTCCAATCTAGAACTGTAAGAAAAACATGTTTGTTTACAGTTTTCTTTCCTTTTAAACATCCTAAAAGAGAATTTATTCAACATCTTACTAGGATCTGGTTGCTCTAGTTCTAGTAAACAGTATTCATGTATTATCTCATTATATAAGTATGCAGATTGTTTTGAATGTGGCCTGAGAAAATTCATTGACCTCTTACAGAACTGTTTCAAAGATGCCTGTTTTCTGCTTTGCTTCTTTTTATACAAATCAAACCCTCATAAAAGATATCAAAATACTGCAAATAGAGATATGCAAAGTGTTAAGTCTCTACCGGGTAGTTTTGTTGGACCATCATTTCGTGCAGACGGTTCGTTTTCCTCCCTTGTCATGTTTCCTGTTGGTGTAGGTGAACATGAAATTAAAGAAAACAAAAAAAGATGAGAAAATGTCTGTTTTTTTATCATCTACAGTAACTTTAAATCCACCAAATAAAAAAAACTTACCGGGTTTCTCACATGAGGACTGAGGGGTGAAGTCACACAGCAGTGTCCCGCCGTTACGTTCAGTCACTTTACACTTAAATAACTCAGAATAATGTGACGTCTGATTAAGATTAGAAGCTGTAAATTTCACAGCGGCTCCACAGGAACCTTTCTCCAGGTTTGTGAAATCCTCCCTGTTACCGTCATACAGCCACTCCACTGTGTCTTGACAGTATTCATATTTCAACACAGAGCAGGTTAATGTCACCTTATCATCATCCTGATGTTCATGAACTGGGGAGATATTGTGAGAAAAAGACAACAAGAGTAAAATTAACTTCATAACTGTAATTATAATCATTGTAAAGTTTCAGTATATTGTTCTAACAAGACAGTTTGAGCTGAAAACATGAAAGAATGATGTAAATACTCACTGTTAATAACAGACAGATAAACTTTAGCATCTTGACCTTGTTGTCCTGATCTGTCGTACTGTCTGCAGCTGTAACGACCAACATCATCAACTGTGACCTTCTTTATAACCAGAGAACAGTTTGCTGTAACACTCAGTCTGTCTGATTTAGCTTTGGCATTTTCACCAATCTGCCCAAGTTTAATCAGCTCTACTACTGGTGAGTATTCTTCTCTACTGTACATCCAGGTAGTGCGGTCACATTTGTCCTGATCATTTATCACATTTTTACAAGGCAAAGTGACTTCATCTCCATCTCTGACAGTGATGTAAGAATCTTGTCCTGTTACTGCTGTTGAGAAGATGAGAGAGAAATATGAAAAATTAACCTAAATAAGGACATGACTGTTATCCTCAAAGTTAATGTGAGGATAAGTTTAAATACAAGACATTCATAAATATGTATTATCCACTAAACTCTCTGTGTTAAATACAAGAGGGTAGTAACTAAAGTATTATATGTATCCTTACCTTTAAACTGAAGCACCAGAATCAGAAATAAAGATATTTTAATCCATCTGAATTCATCCATCTCGTTGTTCTGACGCATTGAACGGTCAAAGTTTCTCAACTAGTGCTTCTTTAAAAGAGAGACACAGCATCTACTTCCTGTTATTAGTAAAGTGTCACTTCCTTATAGTGACTTGAGTGTTTTTTTCCCTTCTTTCAGTAGAAGAATGTATGTAGACACAGCCTCCTATTCTCATTTCTCTAAATATCTTATAGATATTGAAACAGGCAAAGAGTCAGGTGTAGTTCAGTGTGGAGATAAAAGCCTCTGATGTGTTTTTTTAGTTCTCAGCTTGTCGGATGATGTGGAGAAAATCTGCTCCTCTGACTGGACGGATCAAACTCCTCCCTCAGTCACAGTTCAACAAGAGAAACGTCACTCACAGCAGAAAACTTCATAGTATGAGCTGAGAACTGGCGTTGACAGTGACGTCTCTCCAAACCCACCAAACACAACCACAACACTCCTCCTTTACATTGTGGTGTCTCTGCGTCAAAGTACTTCCCATCTATAACCACAAGCTCTGTTCATATAATTCTTTTGAAATCGGCGTCATTCTTTTCTCACTTTCTGTGCACAGGGATAGTATTTGCATTTTTAGAGGTAAAAAACATTATCACAGCTTGCATTCTTACTTTGCAGCTTGTAACATTAGAAACACTGATGTGAGCTGATGCAAAGTTTTAGCAGTAAATAAAACAGAAGGAAGTCAGTAGATTTAACAAGGTCTGTTACAGTTTTCATTCATTTTAGACTTGGTTTGGTTGTCGGTTGGAGGAGGAGGACTGAGGAAGTTGGAAATTAAACTGTCAAGGCGTTAAAATACAGCTTATTAAAAACTTCCTGGTGATGTTTGACACCACACATGAACACAGAAGTGAGTCAAACTCCTCGCCCACCAGAATATGAAGCATAGCAACAAGAAATTACTGTTAGAAAAAACAAATGTGGTGATATTTTAGTGGTTTGAGAATTGTTTGTTCCTCACTGCAGTTAATATTTTTCATTAAGAACTGAGAGGGAAGTATTTTGGTATGAATGTGGGTACAACATCAACGAAACTCTGGAGGTTTTACCCTCTAAGTTTGCTAAGATGACCAAGTTTGCATCATAAGGTTCTTGGGAACAAACACTTTATTAACACAGAAGAAAAGCTGCTGCTCTTTGGGCGCATGTCAAACTTCAGTGGTTGTTCAGTGTTGTTGCTTTTCTGTCTTCTTCTCAGCAGTTTTGCTTCTTTAACTGTAATATGTGATCATATTCATGTACCTGTTGTTTAGGGTTGTAATGATAAGGCTCTACAGTATATGTTGCAAGACAAAAACGTGGCTTCTTTCAAAGTCTGAGTGACAGCAGTCCAGCCAATAACAACAAAATAAAATGATGGACATATTTTTCTGGGTCTTGTTTAGACAGAAACTTTTAATCATCACTATGTTTTGAAAGTGGTAGTAGGCTGATTTTGTACCTATGCTGATGTGGCTGTTCAAGTTGAGGTCACAGTCCATGATGAATACCAAGGTTTTGATGACTTTACTTTTCAAAAAAAGGGATTTAGCATAAGCACTGACCTTTGACCTGTCTTCTTTGACCTTAAAACAATTATTTCAGTGTTATTTTTTGATTATTGGGATGAAATTTGGGGTATCTGCATAATTACAGTAAGATATTTGAGCCAGTTTGAGCTTACATACTAACATTAGAGGCCCAATAATGTTTGACCCTTGGCGAACTCACTTTCCAACAATCACTTCTTAGAATCAGGGGCAGCATGTATTATCTTCAGATAACATTTCCTAGTTCTTCGTTCCTAACCGACCTCTCATTTTGTCTAAACAAACAAGGGGCGAGAGATCTTACTTAAAACAGAACAATGTGGTTATAGCATATAAAAGGTCGAAGATAAGGTCAAGAGTGAATCATGCTCTTTTACAGACAAAATTGATCAGTTGAATACACCTCTACACTGGATTAATGATCGTCAAACTATTAAAGGGGCCATATTATGAAAAACTCACTTTCTCAGTGCTTGTGTGTATACTGTACTATACTGTGTGTATATATACACTCTGACACACTCACACTGAAAACTCACAAATCATAACCCTTCTTCTTTGACCTTTAGGTTTCTGCTGCTGCACATTCAACACAATCACAGATAATCTAATGTATACAAATAAATGAAGTTGTTTCTCCCCAAAAGAGCCCTGAACTCCCAGATTTTCCTCCCAGCTGACTGTTGAAGTTTTAAAACTGAGCACAGGTCACAGTGGAGTCAGCAGAACCTGAACGCACCATCAGATATTTACCTGACTGGCTGCTGGACCAGAACGCTTCGCTGTTCGGCTTCTTACTGAGTTTAAAACCTGCACAAACACAAACAGTGAGACATTCACAGTCCTGCACTGACTTACAGTCTCTTTATGTACACATTTGTCTTTTTATACATCAGTTCAGTTGTTATTTTCAACTCACAATGTTGAAACCATCAGGTGGTCTCTGGTTCCCTGGAAAATAAATCACAGAGTAACATTTCAGATCTAAAGTTACAGTTTGTTTTACACTTAAATGTTGGTCTGAATTTTCTCACCTCGAGCTCTGAAGAGAACAGTAATCACAGTGATGAGGAGGAGTTCAGCCACACGCATCACCAACATTATGTAGCTCAGAGCAGAACAATCTGTACGAACTGTGGAATATAGAAATATGTCACTGAAGAAAGTTTGTTTTAGAAGAAATGAGTGCAACAACCAGAATGCAATATTGACATCATCACAAGTTGGTCCGATGATAGTTTCCAGAATTCATCTTCAATTCTCTCCACTGTAAGGCAGAGTAGCAGCAGTAGATAGCTCCTTGCGTTAGCCAATGCAACAGCTGGCTTGTTGTAGCAGCCTGAAGGACTCTTTATACATCCATGGAAGGACTGTTGTTAAGCTAATGGGAGAAATGATCTGGACTGTGCAGCACAGTAGCAGCAGGACACCACCAGGGAGCGGCTGGAGAGAGAAGCAACCTGAGAAACAACCAGGAGAGTTAGCTTGTTTGTCATTGTTGCTAATGATGTCAGACTGGTTAAACAGCAGCCATAAAGTTCTGTTAACTAAAAGATGACCAATAGTCACAAATGGATGTTATGACATGAATACTTCATCTCCATGATAGAAAGAAGAAGACATCAGATAACGTAAGTCAGATGCAGCTTCTCTCTCTCTGTCTCTTTGGTCGCTAATTTCATCTCTGATGGTTAAATGTCTCTGTGTGGCTGTTGTGTGAATTTATCTCTTAACAACAACAATTTATCTTAACAAGAATGCAGCAGCGATATATATATATATATATATATATATATATATATATATATATAACACATTATATATATATATATAATGTGTTGTGGGTAGTTTTCTTGTTGAAGTTACAGTGAGTTGTCTGGACTCGCTCATTTATGTGGAATTGATCCCGTTTTTAAATGAGTGGTTGTTCAGTCACCTGTTGATGTTGTGTGATTAGTGAATGAGTGCAGGAGGTCTGGCTGCTTGCTTCTGACAGTTTCTTTAGTTCATTTTTAAGCTGAGCCGTATATTGAGTAATAAGTTTAAAGTAACTAGAATAACAAGTGTTAACTGGTGGTGTAACTGATCGTAGTTGAGCCGAGATCCGTACGGATTTCCCCCCACGGTTCGGCAGGCATATGAACTGCGGATTAATTGCAAAATTTAATGTCTCATTTAAGACAAAGTAAACAAACTGCTCTAAGTACAAGTCATGGGCAGACAGCATGTTGCTAAAAGGGATTTTGAAGGGCAACGATCAAACCAGCATCTAACGGGTCCGAAGTGATATCTGCAGGTATGTTTACATGCTGTTTGATGTGCTGCAGCTGAGCAGCTAATTAGCATCTAGCTGCTAACTGATGTTAGCGGTGAATGTTTGTTTGGTGGCTTGTTCAACAAGCTGACGGACAAGACGTGTGTTCATGTTTCTAAGTTATCATCAAGTTTTGATGATGTGGACAGAGGCTGTTTTATTCACTACTGTGTTTAAAAGAGGAAGGTATCATGCCTCATATTGCAATAATTGAGCATTGAATATTTCATATATTTTATTTTATTTTATTTCAACATTGGATATCTTAAATGTTGTTTGTCTTGAATGTTTTTATTTAAGACCATGGGCAAAAGTTCATTGCTGTTTCATGCTGTAAGTTACAGAATAAATAGAAATCAAAGTTTTATTTATCTCCCACTTTTTTTTGCTGATCCTAGAAATTATCCGATCTGTGACTCAAATCCGTGATATGATCCGAACTGTGAAATTTGTGATCTGTTGCACCCCAGTGTTAACATGTCAGCTTTGTAGATTATATTTTGTATGTCGTGCACATAGATAAGAGTGTGTAAGTCATGTATTTGATACGCGCAGTAATACTTTCTGATGTGAACCTACACTTTTAGATCTGTGAATGTTTTTAGTGTTCAGTCTTTCTAGTATTCAGCACTGGTCTGTTCCTGTATCACATTATAAGCTTTGTGGTACTTTATATATTTCTGCATACTAAGAAAACAAGGGGAAAAATGGAGTGAGGGTGACAGTTTAGTGATAAAGTGCTGTAGAAAAATACCATCAAAACTAAAATTGTATCTGTATCCTCATTGTATCTTTGAGGTCAGTTTTTCTGAGAAATGAGAGGTGTGTCAAGTGTTTCAGTGAGAATGTGGAAACAACAGCAGCAGAGCTCTGGAGGTTTTACCCTCTAATGATGACCAGATAAGAATCAGAAACACAAGAAGCTCACAGGAACAGACAGTCAACACTTTATGAAAAGACAGAGGAATTTTCTGCTGAAATCTACTTTAATCTCTGGAAGGTTTGAGGTCTCTGAGACTCCAGCAGTGCACGTTAATACATACTGATGCTGAGTAAACTTGTTTATACTTAGTTGAGCTTCAGTTCAGGCAGGTTTAACATTTAATATGAAGGTTTTTCATGCTTTATGCACACTGCAGAGGTGACTTTGGTCATTTGTATTAACACTCATCACAATCAAGCAGTAACTTCCACACCTTGAGGCTTCAAACCGGCTCTGTCCGTCTTTATATGCAGCCTATGATCACAATGCATTGTCATGTGCTTTAACACTGCTGAATGTAGATTGAATTATTGGATTTCTGTGCATTCTCAGGTAACTTTGAGTGTATTTCTATTTGTATTTAGACACATTTTAGATCCAAGTGTGAACAGAGGGAAGATTTAGAGGTGAAAGAACAGACAGATAAGGGAAGTTGTGGTCTGAGTAGAAGCAGGAAGTCTATAGCTGAAAATATCCACCTTTCATTATCAGTCAGAACACTGTTAGTACATGAAATAATTACACAACAGAATTAAGTGGTTAATATTTCTTTATTTGCATATTATATTATTATCAGATATAATAAAGAGAAGACTGTTACTGACTGCAGTAAGACTCAAAGCTCATTCAAACCAAACACATGTTGGCTTCCTGACAAACATGTTAACAATAGTAAATGAAAGTTAAAATGAATTCTTCTGTAAACTTAAACATGAAACTGATCTGAAGCTGCTGCAGCTTAAAAAGCAGCAACAAAAGTCTTAAAGTCAAGTCTAAATTCTTCCACTTGAAGCAGATTTAAGGAAGTTAAATGAGTTAAAACGTGAGAAAAGTTTGAGAAATAATGCAGGAAAAGACATTTAATGAAACTCACAGCTTCTTAACAAGAGATAAAATCCAGATTTGAATATTGTTGTCCAAGTCAGACTAAAAATAAAAATTTCTCAGCACACAAAACATACAAATCTCAAAGTGATCTTATGATTCTTTCTTTATGTAAAGAATTCAACTACTCATGTAAAACTGAGACCATATTAATGATATAACAGCAAGGGAGTCATTTCTCTGGTGAGTTGATGTTGGTGTGGAAGTCGTTGATCAGTGGAGTCTGACAGAAGTAGAAGGTTCTCCAAAGTTTTCATACTTCACCGCACCATCATCTTCATCATTCTGCTCCTGTGAAAAACAACACAAAGAAACCCACTCTGACACACTCACACTGAAAACTCACAAATCACAACCCTACTTCTTTGACCTTTAGGTTTCTGCTGCTGCACATTCAACACAATCACAGATAATCTAACATATACAAATAAAGTTGTTTCTTCCGCAGAAGAGCCCTGAACTCCCAGATTTTCCTCCCAGCTGACTGTTTTAAAAGTGAACACAGGTCACAGTGGAGTCCGCAGAACCTGAACGCACCATCAGATATTTACCTGACTGGCTGCTGGACCAGAAAATATAAATCCTGCACAAACACAAACAGTGAGACATTCACAGTCCTGCACTGACTTACAGTCTCTTTATGCACACATTTGTCTTTTTACACATCAGTTCAATTGTTATTTTCAACTCACAATGTTGTCATCAGGTGGTCTCTGGTTCCCTGGAAAATAAATCACAGAGTAACATTTCAGTTCTAAAGTTACAGTTTGTTTTACACTTAACAAATGTTGGTCTGAATTTTCTCACCTCGAGCTCTGAAGAGAAGAACAGTAATCACAGTGATGAGGAGGAGTTCAGCCACACGCATCACCAACATTATGTAGCTCAGAGCAGAACAATCTGTACGAGTATTAATTAGAGAAACAACATGACTAAAGGAAGTATGTACATTTGACATATTTTGGTAGGTTGTCACATTTAATAATCAGGTTCATGTGAGCTGTGGAAATAAAAACCATGGAAATAAAAGATTCACTAGTTGCATTTGTACAGCAGTGTATTGCTGCCACCATGACATAAAATATTTTCTCAGTTTCTTGATATAACAAGAAAACATTCTGAGAAAAACAACTTGTAAAATTATGCAAGTTATGCAGCACATTGCTGCTCTTTATGGGTTCAAGAGCTCAAGAAGATATCATGATATCAACTGCAGTTGGACCTCATGTTATGAAAAATGACAGACAGGTAGAAACAGGAAGAAAAAGAGGAGCCTTATATACCAGGGGAGATATTTACTGTGCGCTCACGTTTCATCACTGTTAATGAGAAACTGATAAAATATACAGACACAAGCACAGCAAAGCACGTTTTAACTGCTTTTCACTTTTTGATTGTTTGGGGAAAACCCCTGTAACTTATGCATGTAACGTGCGCATGCATGTCACCATGGTTACACATATATGCCTTGATGGTTCATGTCCAGAAGCTGGATTTAATGGTAGTTTATATACATTGTTTCACACCAGCCTAAACTAGATGATAACTGGTCGACTTTCTGGGGAAGACCTGGTCTGATTAGGAGAGATGATGTCAGAGTCTGCTCTCCCCCTCACCTGTTGCTGTGGGAATTATCCAATCATTCAGTCTCACTCTCTGCTCTGCCACACCCCTCATTAGTTCAACCACTTTCACCCGGTGCTCCCACCTGCTCATCATCTCCAATCAAGCCAGTATATAAGCTGCCTTGGCCCACTCCCTCTTTGTCAGATTGTCTATGCCACTATGCTAAGTCGTCTTGCCTGCATCTTCGGACTGCCTTCCTGGTTCCTGATCAGCTCGTCTCTGCCCCAGTAAATCCACCAGCCTTCTGTCCCTGACTCTGAGTTCTGCCTGCCTGTTCCCTGGTCTTTGTCTGCTTGTGGTTGAGAGACGTTCCGATTCCTGCTTTGCCATCGTCTCTGGTTACATCTGCTCTGCTGCCTGCTGCTGAAGCAGCCCAGTCCACGACGCCCTGCCTACTGCCTTCCAGCAGTGAGTACCACCCCTCGTACACTGCTGCTTCCCCCGGAGCTCTGGACTAGAGACTGTTCTTGTGCAGTGTTGCATCTTTCCCTCTTCGACACCGATCAAGCCTGCCTTAGAACTGTTGGACTGTTGCCAGTGCTGTGGTTTGTCTGCCTTGGGAGTGGAAGATCAGGGTTTGATTCCTGGTGGAGCCATACTCATCAGAACTGTTTCTCTGACTGTGCTACTATTGTCTTGACATTGTGTGGGATAAAGACTGTAAAATTGATATTGGTGTCATTTGTGCTGCAATTGGGTCCATTCTATACCCGTTAGACATACATCCCACTTTGGATGGAGCTGCTCTCATATCTAGAAATATGGCTGAGTTTATTAGTAGACCTGAACCATGACAACCCAGAGTTGAGACCAGGAGGCAGAGCTGCAGTCCTACACGCTTCTCTGTGCTTCCATTAGAGCAGTAACCCACCCAAAACCACAGAGACTGTCTGTCCCCTGACCACTCAAATCAATTCAATCTAAAATAAACAGAAGAGGATTCAGCATAAAAATGTCATGAAAATCAACACCACCACTGTAATAGTACAAGACAATAGGAGAATTAAATGTGGACTCTTAAACATTAGATCTCTGTCATCTGAAACTGTATTAGTAAACAATCTAATCTCAGATTATCATTGATTTTTGTCATGAAGAATATGTCAGCCTAAATGAATCCACTCCCCCCAGTCATATTAATACTCACATTCCTCGAGACAGCGGCCATTTTCAACTCAAGCTTAATCATCAACCCTATTCCTAAATTTAATTATTACTGATCAGAAAGTCTTGTTCTTAGTCTCTCACCCAACCTGCAAAACTTTACGTCCATTTCTTTGTTATAATGTACCGTCCTACTGGTCTGTACTCTGAAGCTGTACAGACCAAGCTGTAGCTACATTTAAGGAAGCAATTCCATCAGTATTGAATTTACTGCCATGTTTCAATACAACAGAGGACTCTTATGTTAACTTTAGTTCCTCCCAAATTGATCATGTTGTTGTTAGTGCCACAGGATAATGGGAATAACACTCGACTCCATCACTCCTTTTAAAAAAGACGATTATAAAATATAAGAGGTTCGCTCCGTGGTATAACTCCCAACAACACAAATTAAAGCAAACATTCTGAACATTTGTCAGAATATGGTGTTCCACCAAACTGGAGGACTCTCGTTTAGTTTGGCAGGGTAGTCTTAAAACATATAGGAAGGTTCTCTGTAAGGCCAGAGCCGCCTATTACTCATCATTAATAGAAGAGAATAAAAACAGTCTGAAGTTCCTCTTCAGCACTTTGGCTGACAAAGAGTCATAACTGTATTGATCCATGTATTCCTATAGCTCTCAGTAGTAACAACTTCATGAGCATCTTTAATGATAAAATTCTAACTATTAGAGAGAAAATTCATCACCTCCTGCCCTCAACAGGCACCGATTTATCCGCAAACACAGGAACCTTAGAGGTAAAAGTGCATTATATTGAAAAGTGTTCCTAATATTTTTTCCATCCCATTAACATACATGAGGGAGGCAAAATATTAGGAACACTTTTCAATATAATACACTCCAGTACATCACCATCCACTATGAACTAAATATTAACATAAAGTAGAATTATCACCTTTCTGACAATGTCAACGAAAACTGAAACTATATAAACTTTGTAAAAGTAGAATTTATGGCAGAGCTGTTGTTGTTCCTAATAAAGTGCTTGGTCAGTGTTCAGTATATGACATACAGTATA
The DNA here is from genome assembly GCF_914725855.1 of Thunnus albacares. Lineage (NCBI taxonomy): Eukaryota > Metazoa > Chordata > Actinopteri > Scombriformes > Scombridae > Thunnus > Thunnus albacares. The sequence goes on along the minus strand of NC_058121.1, from coordinate 26,503,906 downwards.
TGTAATTTATAGTAGACGGGGTTGGAAGATAATATGAGGCTTCAGCTTTCTCAGTTAGTCAAATAAAGTAACAGAGAGAGAGATACTGTAAAGAAACATACAGAAAATGTTGAGTTACCTTGTGATGTAATTGTAGCATCTTTGGTCGCAGTTGTTGCTGTTGTGGCGTCTGCACCTGGACAAATGAACAAAACCCAGAAATTATACAACCAGAAAATACTTCATGTTTACCATCTGCAGTACCTGAATGAGAAAGAATATCATCTTAAAACTTCAAATCTATAAAACACACAAATATTTTATGTAAATCTTTACATCAGTCTGAAGTGATTTTAAACAGTTCATCATATTCTCACCTGTTTTCTCAACTGTGGTCCAACAGCTGAAGATAAACAGCTGCACTTTTCTGTCATCATGTGTCACAATACACTTTTTGCAATTTGAACTGATTAAAAGTCTTTGTGAAAGAATGTCTACATCTACACTAGTAAACAGCTGTTTTCACATATTGCCGGGGCAGCAGTGGTTGAATACATTGAATAAAATGTTGAATACATATGAGTGACTTTGTTGCTCACCTTCTTGTGGTGTTGATGTTGTTTCAGGTTCTGTTGTTGTTTCAGCCACACCGGACAGATTAAATAACAAAAACCAACAAACTTTACAATGACAAAAACACATTGTTCACCATCTGCTGTGACTAAATGAGAAACATTTATATCAACCTAAAACTTAAAATACATCAAATAAATAAATGCAGTTTTATCATTTTTCATATCAGAATAAAGTGATTTTAAACAGCTCATCATCTTCTCACCTGGTTTCTCACATGACAACTGAGGACTGATGTTATACAGCTGCACTTTTCCACTGTTGGGATCTGTGACGTTACACTTCAGTAACTCATTTGATGTGCAAATAAAATGAGAAGTCAGGAAGGACACAGTGACTGAACAGGTAGACTGTGATGTCTTCAAGTCTTTGTTTTCTTTGTCCACATCTTTACCCTGATACGCCCACTTCACTGTGTGTCTGCACTGTCCACGTTTCAACACAGAGCAGCTTAACGTCACCTCATTATTGTTCTTATATTCAGTCACTGGTGAAGATGGAGATATTGTGAGAGAAAGACAACAAGAGTCAGATGAACTTCATCACTGTAATCATAATTATTGTAATGTTTCAGTATATTGTTCTAACAAGACAGTTTGAGCTGAAAACATTATGATGTAAATACTCACTGGTAACAACAGACAGATCAACCTGAGAGTCTTGACCTTGTTGTTGTCCTGATTTGAACTGTCTGCAGCTGTAACGACCAGCATCCTCAACTGTGACCTTCTTTATAACCAGAGAACAGTTCGCTGTAACACTCAGTCTGTCTGATTTAGCTTTGGCTTTTTCACCAATCTGCCCAAGTTCAATCAGCTCTACTGTTGTGTTTTTTGAACCACTGAAGAGCCAGGTAGTACTGTTACATTTATCCTGATCAGTCATCACATTTTGACAAGACAAAGTGACTTCATCTCCACCTCTGACAGTGAAGGAGGAATCTTGTCCAGTTATGGCTGCTGAGAGATATGAGAGAGGAATATGAACAATTAACTGAAATAAATAGAAATATGACTGTCATGTTCATTGTTAGTGTGAGGATCATTTTAGATACAACAGAACTTTCTAAATGTGTCTCATCTTCAGTTTTCAGTTCATTAAACTCAACATATTAACAACTAACAACATACTCGTCTCAATTTAAGAAGGTTAATAAAATACTAATTTTATTTTTTCTTACCTGAAAACTGAAGCACCAGTATCAGACACAACATTTGAATCCGTCTGAATTCAACCATCCTGCTTCTCTCTCTCATCGATCTCTGATTCTCTTAACTGTCGCAGTCTCTAAAGTAATGTGTGAAGTAAGGCATCTTCTTCCTGTCATTTGTACATCTGACACTTCCTCTTCCTCACTCTGCTGCATGTACAGTCCAGGCAGTAAGTATTTTGACAGTTACACAGTTTTTGTTCTTCAGGCTCTGTGTTTCAGCACATTCAATCTGTAATAAAACATTGAATACTGCATTAAAGTACCAAGTCTCAGCTTTAATTAGAGTAGTAACTGTAACTGTAAATGTCCAAATACTTACTGTCTGGACTGTATGTAGGCAGACTGATCAGAGTTTTGTCTCTGAATTCTTTTGCAACCAAAAACTAATTAACATATTTACTTTTGACAGTTTAGTTCTTATTCACTGTGACTGACAAGACACTGACTCACATTTCTTGATCAGTAATATGACGGGTAAGCAGCACTAAAGAGGTCAGAGATCAGATGTCACAGCTGTCTGACAAAGATCCTGTGAAACTGGGATGTAATCACGGATCACAAGGTAAAGAAATATGTTTCTGCAGTCAGAGCAGCCATATTAAACCATATTAAGTTTCAACAAGTGCACACTGTGTTCGTTCCCATGGTGTATTTGTGACAACGACGTGTTTGACCTCCTGAAAAGAAGAAGAGGAAGTTGAAGGTGTGAAGACTGTTAAGTTAGGTAAATGGTTGCAGTAACGCAACTGTTCTTAGGAAACACACAGACAGACATGTTAATCCATCTGAATTCAACCATCGTGCTTCACGATCCTTCTTTGTCGATATCTTCAGAACAAGAGATCGACGCTCTCAACTGTCAGAGTCTGTAAAGTAGTTTGTGTTGTAGAGAGATACAGCATCTACCTCCTGCAGTTAGTGTGATGTCACTTCCTCATAGTGACACTTAGTCTTTTGTCAGACGATGGATTTACTGTATTTTCATCCAAACAGTCAAAAACTCATTTTTACTTTGACATTTGTAACATTTAGTTCTGTCTCATCCACAGTGATGCAACGTTTTTGATCAGCAATAACAGAAGCTGCCGACAAAGATTGAACAGGATGAACATGTAGGATGGAGACATGATTATGTGTCACTGATTACAAGACAAAGGAATATGTTTCTGCCTTTTAAAGAGACATTGAGGCAATCTGATGCTGTAAGAAGCAAACTACTGTATATTAAGGCTCATATTTTGTCTCAAGTGCACACTGTGTCCAGTCCCATGATGCATTTGTGACAATGACGTGTTTGACCTCCTGAAAAGAAGAAGAGGAGAATTGAGGAAGTTGAGTGCGTGCAGACTATTAGGTAAGATAAATGTTTGCAATAATGCAGCTCTTCTTTTCTGTAGATAGTGTTTATTAGAAAACAGACAGGATTCATGGTGACGTCTGACAGCACACATGAACAGACAGGTGAAGAGTCAAACTTTGACTCTTGATGCTCAACATGGTGCAACATGGTGATACTGTAGCAGCTGTAAAAGAACAGATAAGATGATGTTTTAGTGGTCTGAGACCTGTTAGTTCCTCATTGTATCTTTGAGGTCAGTTTTTCTGAGAAATGAGAGGTGTGTCAAGTGTTTCAGTGAGAATGTGGAAACAACAGCAGCAGAGCCCTGGAGGTTTTACCCTCTAATGATGACCAGATAAGAATCAGAAACACAAGAAGCTCACAGGAACAGACAGTCAACACTTTATGAAAAGACAAAGAGGAATTTTCTGCTGAAATCTACTTTAATCTCTGGAAGGTTTGAGGTCTCTGAGACTCCAGCAGTGCACGTTAATACATACTGATGCTGAGTTAACTTGTTTATACTTAGTTGAGCTTCAGTTCAGGCAGCTTAACATTTAATATGAAGGTTTTTCATGCTATATGCACACTGCAGAGGTGACTTTGGTCATTTGTGTTAACACTCATCACAATCAAGCAGTAACTACCACACCTTGAGGCTTCAAACTGGCTCTGTCCGTCTTTATATGCAGCCTATGATCACAATGCATTTGTATTTAGACGCATTTTAGATCCAAGTGTGAATAGAGGGAAGATTTAGAGGTGAAAGAACAGACAGATAAGGGAAGTTGTAGTCTGAGTAGAAGCAGGACGTCTAAAGCTGAGAATATCCACCTTTCATTATCAGTCAGTGCCAGGATGAGTAGCAGGAATGGATGCAAATGCAGACACCAGCATGCAGAGATTGCAGGGTAGACAAAATCCTTCTTTAATCTTGTGGTGGTCAAGACAGAACAGGGCAAGACAGAACGAACAGAACAAAGCAAAACAGAACAAATGATCCAAGAAAGACTGAACAGAAAACCAGGACTTAAAAAGAAACTTAACTAATGAGGAGATGAGGTGCAGGTGGGGAGATGGGTGGAGAATTCAGGAGAGGGGAATGAACATACAGGGAGCTGATTGGCTGAGGAAACACAGGGAGCAGAGCAGGGCTGATGAGGCTAACACAGGGCAGGTGTGGGGAAAACAGGGCAGGGCTAACGAGTCCAAATGCAGAGCAGGTGTGGAGGAGTACATGAACACACGAGGGAAACAGAGCAACAGAAAACCAAAACCCAGAAAACAAACTCAACGCCACCAACACTAACCCATCCAAGACTAATCACGAACACAAACCCAAGTACACAACCCAACAAACTAACTAATAATGCAGTCCTCTAAACCCACCACCCAATTCATAAACAAAACCATATGACCAGAGGGACTGACAACAGAAGTGAACACAAAAAGTCCAGAAAAACAAAGTCCAGGCAAGATGTGACAGTCAGAACACTGTTAGTACATGAAATAATTACACAACACAGTGTAGAATTAACTGTTAAACATTTCTTTATTTGCAAATTACATTATTATTAGATATAATAAAGAGAAGAGTGTTACTGACTGCAGTAAGACTCAAAGCTCATTCAAACCAAACACATGTTGGCTTCCTGACAAACATGTTAACAATGATAAATGAAAGTTAAAATTAATTCTTCTGTAAATTTAAACATGAAACTGATCTGAAGCTGCTGCAGCTTAAAAAGCAGCAACAAAAGTAGCAAGAAAAGCTTGAGAAATAATGCAGGAAAAGACATTTAATAAAACTCACAGCTTCTTAACAAGAGATAAAATCCAGATTTGAATATTGTTGTCCAAGTCAGACTAAAAATAAAAATTTCTCAGCACACAAAACATACAAATCTCAAAGTGATCTTATGATTCTTTCTTTATGTAAAGAATTCAACTACTCATGTAAAACTGAGACCATATTAATGATATAACAGCAAGGGAGTCATTTCTCTGGTGAGTTGATGTTGGTGTGGAAGTCGTTGATCAGTGGAGTCTGACAGAAGTAGAAGGTTCTCCAAAGTTTTCATACTTCACCGCACCATCATCTTCATCATTCTGCTCCTGTGAAAAACAACACAAAGAAACCCACTCTGACACACTCACACTGAAAACTCACAAATCACAACCCTACTTCTTTGACCTTTATGTTTCTGCTGCTGCACATTCAACACAATCACAGATAATCTAACATATACAAATAAATGAAGTTGTTCCTCCCCAGAAGAGCCCCGAACTCCCAGATTTTCCTCCCAGCTGACTGTTGAAGTTTTAAAAGTGAACACAGGTCACAGTGGAGTCAGCAGAACCTGAACGCACCATCAGATATTTACCTGACTGGCTGTTGGACCAGAACGCTTCGCTGTTCGGCTTCTTACTGAGTTTAAATCCTGCACAAACACAAACAGTGAGACATTCACAGTCCTGCACTGACTTACAGTCTCTTAATGTACACATTTGTCTTTTTATACATCAGTTCAGTTGTTATTTTCAACTCACAATGTTGTCATCAGGTGGTCTCTGGTTCCCTGGAAAATAAATGACAGAGTAACATTTCAGTTCTAAACTTACAGTTTGTTTTAGACTTAACAAATATTGGTCTGAATTTTCTCACCTCGAGCTCTGAAGAGAAGAACAGTAATCACAGTGATGAGGAGGAGTTCGGCCACACGCATCACCAACATTATGTAGCTCAGAGCAGAACAATCTGTACAAACTGTGGAATATAGAAATGTGTCACTGAAGAGTTTTAGTTTTAGAAGAAAAGAGTAGAAACCTTTTTTTTCCTTTCCAATATACATTCAACAGTTTTTGGCAAATTTAAAACATTTTAAGGAGCATGTTTGTGTTTGCTGTGGAAATAAAAGAGTTGAACAAGTTGCATATGTGTCATATAACATAAATAAATCAGAATTTGCAAGTTTCATTCGCTCATCAGGATGAAATTCGTGCTTAGATGTACAGTATTCACTCTGTTGTTGAAATGTTTGGATTTTTTCCTTTATGAAATTTGAACTGATGAAAATTATTTTGTAAATGTTTAATTTGTATGTAATCCAATAAACACAGGAAATATCTCTTGTTGTGATCTGTAACATGTATGTTAAACATGTATTAACTGAGTTTTTTGGCTACTTGAGGGCAACAGAAACAAGAAATGAACACAACACTGACATGAACAGTGAACTTGTTAGCAAACAGTTGCTCATTTCCACATCCAGCAGTTATGGAGCAACATTATCATTCATTTGTATAAAGTAGAAAAGTATAAAGATTAACAGTGATTGGTTTGGTTGTTAGGTTGGAGGAGGACGACTGAGGACATTGAGTTGTAAATGCAGTTATGCAGCAGTTAAGGCGACAAGATACAGCTGAAAACTTCATGGTGATGTCGACATTTTAGTGTTTTGAGAATTGTTGGTTCCTCATTGTAGCTCAATATATTTTTCTAAGAACTAAGAGGGAAGTGTTTTGGGGTGAATGTGGGTTCAACGTCAGCAGAACTCTGGAGGTTTTACTCTGTAATGACTGAGTTAGCTTTATAAGGCTCTTGGGAACAAACACTTGAAAAACAAATGCTCTTTGGACTCATATGGAAAACTAATTTCATCCCTGAACATTTTAGGGTTTAACTTTTATATTCTGAGTACAAGATTTAGGTGATTTAGCTGAATATGACATTAAATAACAAAACACAACAAAAGATGATAAAATATCTCATTAAGTCTCTACCAGGTAGTTTTGTTGGATCATCATTGTGTGCAGACGTTTTGTTTTCCTCCCTTGTCCCTCCCATGTTTCCTGTTGATATAGCTGAACATGGAATTAAATAAGAAAACACAAAAAAGATGAGAAAATATCTCATTTTATACCATCTGCAGTAATTGAGCAACAATGATGTCATCTTATAACTTCAAATCCATCATATAAAAAAAACTTACCGTGTTTCTCAGATGAGGACTGAGGGGTGAAGTTAAACAGCAGTGTCCCGCCATTACGTTCAGTCACTTTACACTTAAATAACTCAGAATAATGTGACGTCTGATCAAGATTAGAAGCTGTAAATGTCACAGCGGCTCCGCAAGAACTTTTCCCCAGGTTTGTGAAATCCTCCCTGTTACCGTCATACAGCCACTCCACTGTGTCTTGACAGTATTCATATTTCAACACAGAGCAGGTTAATGTCACCTTATCATCATCCCTTTGTTCATTAACTGTGGAGATATTGTGAGAAAAAGACAACAAGAGTAAAATTAACTTCATAACTGTAATTATAATCATTGTAAAGTTTCAGTATATTGTTCTAACAAGACAGTTTGAGCTGAAAACATGAAAGAATGATGTAAATACTCACTGTTAATAACAGACAGATAAACTATAGCATCTTGACCTTGTGGTTGTCCTGATCTGTCGTACTGTCTGCAGCTGTAACGACCAAAATCATCTAGTGTGACCTTCTTTATAACCAGAGAACAGTCCGCTGTAACACTCAGTCTGTCTCTGGAATATCTACCAATCTGCCCAAGTCTAATCAGCTCTACTACTGTTGAGTTTTCTTTTCTACCGTACATCCAGGTAGTGCCGTCACATTTGTCCTGATCATTTATCACATTTTTACAAGGCAAAGTGACTTCATCTCCATCTCTGACAGTGATGTAAGAATCTTGTCCTGTTACTGCTGTTGAGAAGATGAGAGAGAAATATGAAAAATTAACCTAAATAAGGACATGACTGTTATCCTCAAAGTTAATGTGAGGATAAATTTAAACATGAGACATTAATAAATATGTATTATCCACTAAACTCTCTGTGTTAAATACAAGAGGGTAGTAACTAAAGTATAATATGTATCCTTACCTCTAAACTGAAGCACCAGAATCAGAAATAAAGATATTTTAATCCATCTGAATTCATCCATCTCGTTGTTCTGACGCACTGAACGATCAAAGTTGCTGAACTAGTGTTTCTTTAAAAGAGAGACCCAGCATCTACTTCCTCTTACTAGTGTCACTTCCTTATAGTGACTGGAATGTTTTTCCCTTCTTTCAGTTGAAGAATTTACGTAGACACAGCCTCCTATTCTCATCTCTCTACATATCTTATAGATATTGAAACAGCCAAAGAGTCAGGTGTAGTTCAGTGTGGAGATAAAAGCCTCTGATGTGTTTTTTTAGTTCTCAGCCTGCTGGATGATGTGGAGAAAATCTGCTCCTCTGACTGGACAGATCAAACTCCTCCCTCAGTCACAGTTCAACTTCTCTCTTAACCCACCAACCGCAACCACAACGCTCTCCCTTTACATTGTGGTGTCTCGGTGTGAAAGTACTTCTCATCTATAACCACAAGCTCTGTTCATATAATTCTTTTGAAATCGGCTCTCATTCTTCTGCACAGTGATAGTATTTGCATTTTTAGAGGTAATTCTCAGTACAAATGTAATTTCCAGAGACCTGGATGAGATATCCAGCAACCCAAAAACAAAACATCATCACAACTTGCTTTCTTTCAAAATTACAACAATGTGGGCTTAAGAAAGAATCCAAGAGAAGACTTTTTTTTCTAAAGTTTATATAAACATTTATTGCAAAGAATTTCCACCTTTTACAGTGAAGCCATGATACTGTTTTACAAAATACAGCATAGTTTAGGTGATTATCAAGCAGTTTATATTTCCAGATTATATAATTCTCAGTTATGATAAAGAGACTCTGTTGAGGCTGAAAGCTCATTCAGTCACACTACAAAGTTTACAAAAATACACTGGACTACTCACATGTTTACAATAATGCTATAAATAAAAATATATTTATTTCTTGTGTACACAAATCAATGAGTAAAATCTTAAATAGATTATAAATTGTTAAACTGGAGGCAATTTTAAGTAACTAAGAAAACACTCAAAATGATGTTATGATTCTATATTCTATATATTAGTTGATCTTAATGTGGAAGCTGTTTGTTTTCAGCTGTGGAGTCTGACAGAAGCTGAATGGTCTCAAAAGTTTTCATATTTCACCGTAACATCATCTTCATCTTCATCATAACGGACCTGTGAAAAACAGAAAAACAACACATCACACATGAGATTCAGAGTAAAAATGGAACAAATAAATGTTGAACTGGGATGCTCAGCAGTCCCTTACATTTAGTTATATCACCCACACAACCAGATTTTCCAGTTTTTACATTTGACAGACTCAGCAGACCCTGAACGCACCATCAGTTACTGTCTGATCAGATATTTACCTGACTGGCTGCTGGACCAAAACGCTTCACTGTTCGGCTTCTTCCTGAGTTTAAAACCTGCACAAACACAAACAGTGAGACATTCACAGTCCTGCATTACAGTAACATGGACTTTATTAATTGATTTTACACATCAACTCACAATGTTGTCATCAGGTGGTCTCTGGTTCCCTGCAAAACAAATCACAGAGTAACATTTCAGTTCTAAACTTACAGTTTGTTTTAATCAGACTTAATAAACTTGTGTGTACATTTTCTCACCTCGAGCTCTAAAGAATAGAACAGTAATCACAGTGATGATGAGGAGGAGTTCAGCCACACGCATCACCAACATTATGTAGCTCAGAGCAGAACAATCTGTACGAACTGTGGAATATAGAAATGTGTCAGTGAAGAGTTTTAGTTTTAGAAGAAAAGAGCAGAAACCTTTTTTTTCCTTTCCAATATATATTCAACAGTTTTTGGCAAATTTAAAACATTTTAAGGAGCATGTTTGTGTTTGCTGTGGAAATAAAAGAGTAACATAACATAAATGAATCAGAATTTGTAAGTTTCATTTGATCATCAGGATCATCCCTATATATCAAGCAATTCATGCTTAGATATAAAGTATTTACACTGTTGTTGAAATGTTTGTATTTTTTTTTCATTTTGAAATTTGAACTGATGAAAAGTTTACTTTATATATATAATCCAAAAAAAACAGCAAATATCTCTTGTTGTGATCTGTATATTAAACCTGTATTAACTGAGTTTTTTCGTTACAACAAAAAATAATCTACCAAACACAAATTTCCTTACTTTTTGTGCCAATTTTATGTGGGGAAAAATTCTTTTTGGGCGCCTGTTGGACCCAGAAGCTGTAATTACACAGTCTGGCCACTATGTCAAATTGGCTTCAAAGAAGAGCTTTTTCTATGAAAACAACTGCCTGCTGCTGCTGAACAATGCTATGAGAGCACTGAGAGTGAACCAAAACAGTAAAGTTGCATCCGGAAAGCTAAACAATGAGCTGAAACTCACTATAAAGCTCTGTAAAGCCGAGGGGAGCTGCAGAGTCACTGATAATTTTCTGTAGGTTCATCACTACGAGTCACAACCAACACATTACACACTGTCAGCTTAAACATGGTTACTGTAAAAACATAGATTATAGCCACTTTAAGACCAGAAGAATTACACAACAAGGATCTGAATCTGCAAACACTGCTTGCTGACATGTAGTGCTTTAAACATGCATCTTCAGTCTTGCCCAATTCTAGTAAATCTAGCTGTCAGCTGTCTGCAGCTGTCAACAAACTGTAACATGAGAAAATACCTCACGTTTACAATCTGTAGTAACTAAATGAGAAAGAATGATGTCATCTGAAAACTTTAAAAATCCATCAAATAAACAAATGTAGTTCTATGTTTTTGACATGAGGATGAAATGATTTTACAGCTCATCATACACTCACCTGATGATGGAGGGCTGTAGGTAAACTGCTGCACTTCTCCTCTGCTTTTGTCTGTCACTTTACACTTGAATAACTCATAATAGTTGGACTTGTGATGCAACGTCTTAAATGTCACAGCGGCGAAACAGTGAGACTGTGATGTTCTTACATATTGTTTATCCACATCCTGACCGTCATACAGCCACTTGACTGTGTGTCGGCACTCTCCATATGTCAACAAAGAGCAGTACAAGATGATCGTACTGGTGTCCCTATGTTCAGTCACTGGTGAAGATGGAGATATTGTGAGAGAAAGACAACAAGAGTCAGATTAACTTCATCACTGTAATCATAATTATTGTAATGTTTCAGTATATTGTTCTAACAAGACAGAACTGAAAACATTATGATGTAAATACTCACTGGCAACAACAGACAGATCAACCCGAAAGTATTGACCTTGTTGTTGTCCTGATTTGTACTGTCTGCAGGTGTAATCACCAACATCCTCGACTGTGACTATCTTTATAACCAGAGAACAGTTCGCTGTAAAACTCAGTCTGTCTGATTTAGCTTTGGCTTCTTCACCAATCCGCCCAAGTTCAATCAGCTCTACTGCTGCTGTGCTTCCTGAACCAACAAAGAGCCAGGTAGTACTGTCACATTTATCCTGATTAGTCATCACATTTTCACAAGACAAAGTAACTTCATCTCCATCTCTGACAGTGATGTAAGAATCTTGTCCTGTTGAGAAGATGAGAGAGAAATATAAAGATTAACAGAAATTGTTTTTGTTGTTAGGTTGGAGGAATACGACTAAGGATACAGCCTCATCTACAGTAACTTTAAATCCACCAAATAAACAAACTTACCGTGTTTCTCAGATGAGGACTGAGGGGTGAAGTCAAACAGCAGTGTCCCGCCGTTATGTTCAGTCACTTTACACTTAAATAACTCAGAATAATGTGACGTCTGATTAAGATTAGAAGCTGTAAATGTCACAGTGGCTCTGCAGGCACCTTTCTCCAGGTTTGTGAAATCATCCTTATTACCCTCATACAGCCACTCCACTATGTCTTGACAGTATTCATATTTCAACACAGAGCAGGTTAATGTCACCTTATCATCATCCTTATATTCATTAACTGCGGAGATATTGTGAGAAAAAGACAACAAGAGTAAAACTGACTGTAATCATAATCATTGTAATGTTTCAGTACATTGTTCTAAGAAGACAGTTTGAGCTGAAAACTTGAAAAAATGATGTAAATACTCACTGTTAATAACAGACAGATAAACTTTAGCATCTTGACCTTGTTGTTGTCCTGATCTGTCGTACTGTATGCAGCTGTAACGACCAAAATCATCAACTGTGACCTTCTTTATAACCAGAGAACAGTCCGCTGTAACACTCAGTCTGTCTGATTTAGCTTTGGCTGCTTCACCAATCTGCCCAAGTCTAATCAGCTCTACTACTGGTGAGTTTTCTTCTCTACTGTATGTCCAGGTAGTGTGGTCACATTTGTCCTGATCATTTATCACATTTTTACAAGGCAAAGTGACTTCATCTCCATCTCTGACAGTGATGTAAGAATCTTGTCCTGTTACTGCTGTTGAGAAGATGAGAGAGAAATATAAAAAATTAACTGAAATAAGGACATGACTGTTATCCTCAAAGTTAATGTGAGGATAAGTTTAAATACAAGACATTAATAGATATGTATATATGTGTTAAATACAAGAGGGTAGTAACTGAAGTATAATATTTATCCTTACCTCTAAACTGAAGCACCAGAATCAGAAATAAAGATATTTTAATCCATCTGAATTCATCCATCTCGTTGTTCTGATGCACTGAACGGTCGAAGTTTTCAACTAGTGCTTCTTTAAAAGAGAGATACAGCATCTACTTCCTCTTACTAGTAAAGTGTCACTTCCTTATAGTGACTGGAATGTTTTTCCCTTCTTTCAGGTGAAGAATTTATGACAGATATCAATTACTCATCTCTCTAAATATCTATTAAACCCCTCCCTCAGTCATGATTAAACATCATTCACAGCAAAAAACCTAATATAGTATGAGCTGAGAACTGGCGTTGACAGTGATGTCTCTCTTAACCCATCGACCACAACCACAACACTCCCCCTTTACATTGTGGTGTCTCAGTGTCAAAGTACTTCCCATCTATAACCACAAGCTCTATTCATATAATTGTTTTGAAATGTGCTCACATTGCTCTCTCACTTCCTGTGCACAGTGATAATATTTGCATTTTTAGAGGTAATTCTCAGTACAAATGTAATTTCCAGAGACCTGGATGAGCTATCAATCTTTACAAATACAACAGAAGGAAGTCAGTAGATTTAACAAGGTCTGTTACAGTTTTCATTCATATTAGACTTGGTTTGGTTGTCGGTTGGAGGAGGAAGACTGAGGAAGTTGGAAGTTAAACTGTCAAGAGACTAAAATACAGCTTATTAAAAACTTCCTGGGGATGTTAGACACCACACATAAACTCAGAAGTGAGTCAAACTCCTCGCCTACCAGAATATGACACAGTGCATGATGAAGTTACTGTTAGAAAAAACATATATGGTGATATTTTAGTTGTCTAAGAATTGTTTGTTCCTCATTGCAGCTAAATATCTTTTTCTAAGAACAGAGAGGGAAGTGTTTGATGATGACCAAGTTCGCATGATAAAGTTCTTATGTAAGACAAGAACAGTCGTGCTTGCAATAATTTTTTTAATGCCATTATCTCGAGATCACAAGTTAATTTATGTTGTTATCACAAAAAATGAAACTGCTTAAAAGGTATTTTTTGGCATTTCTCTTACAATGTAGGAGGAGGGGGTTACAGACACTCATCCTCCCACTGCTGCTTTCCACCAGGTGAATTATAGCTCATCACCAGGGATCAGACGCCTTCCTGCAGCTCACTTGGATCATGTCAACTGAGAGGAAGTTCAGGCGCCTGTTGATAAGGAGGTTGGTAGTGTTGCTGTCCGTGGTGCTGAAATGGATAATGAATTCACCTCATTTGGCTTATGTAGCTGTTTGCAAGCCATGTTATATATTAAAATACAAAGCATAAATGAAACAACTGACACAACAGAATAGTTCTACACAGTTAGAGTCATCACATAGAGTAGATTTCTAAATATGTTGCTTAAATTATAGTCAACAGATCTCTGAACTTGAGGGATTGTTTCCAGAAAGAAATATATTAATTAAAATAAACATCTTATTGTATTTGATTTGATTGTTGTTAGAGGAAGTTATTGGAACATTGAACTAAAGCACAAATAAAGCATCAAATCCAACTTTCTATGTGCATCACTGACTGTTCATACAGCAGTGTCCCGCTGTTACGTTCAGTCAATTTACACTTAAATAACTCAGAATAATGTGACTTCTGATTAAGATTAGAAGCTGTAAATTTCACAATGGCTCTACAGGAATCTCTTGATGTCTGCAGGTTTGTGAAATCCTCCCTGTTACCGTCATACAGCCACTCCACTGTGTCTTAACAGTATTCATGTTTCAACACAGAGCTGGATAATATCACCTTATCATCATGCTTATATTCATTAATTGCGGAGATATTGTGAGAAAAAAGACAACAATAGTAAAATTAACTTCATAACTGTAATTATAATCACTGTAAAGTTTCAGTATATTGTTCTAACAAGACAGTTTGAGCTGAAAACTTGAAAAAATGATGTAAATACTCACTGTCAATAACAGACAGATAAACTTTAGCATCTCGATCTTGTCGTTGTCCTGATCTGTCGAACTGTCTGCAGCTGTAACGACCAAAATCATCAACTGTGACCTTCTTTATAACCAGAGAACAGTTCACTGTAACACTCAGTCTGTCTGATAAAACTTTGACATCTTCACCAATCTGCCCAAGTCTAATCAGCTCTACTACTCTTGAGTTTTCTTCTCTACTGTATATCCAGGTAGTGCCGTCACATTTGTCCTGATCATTTATCACATTTTTACAAGGCAAAATGACTTCATCTCCATCTCTGACAGTGATGTAAGAATCTTGTCCTGTTACTGCTGTTGAGAAGATGAGAGAGAAATATGAAAAATTAACCTAAAGAAGGACATGACTGTTATCTTCACAGTTAATGTGAGGATAAGTTTAAACACAAGACATTCATAAATGTAAGTAAGTAAAAAAAAGCAAGTAAAATTTATTTATATAGTGCTTTTCACAGACAATCATCACAAAGTGCTTTACATGAGCGTGATGCCACATAGAAATAAAGAGAAATTAACAATCTGTAATAATAAAAAATACACAGTAAAACATGGAGATATAAAATGTCAACTACTTACAGGAAGCTCTCAAATGCCTGTCTAAAAAGGTGTGTTTTAAGCTGCTTTTTAAATGAATATGCAGAGTCAGCAGACCTTAAGGGTGTAGGCAGAGCGTTCCACAGCTCAGGTGCCACGGCCTCAAAAGCTCGATCGCTACGAGTCTTGAAGCGGGTGCATGGAACAGAGAGAAAATTTTGCATGTTTGACCTAAGAGAGCGAGCAGATATGTATGGGTGTAGTAGATCAGCAATATAGGTAGGAGCCTGACCGTGCAGAGCTTTGTAAGTAAGGGTGAGAATTTTGAACTGAATCCTAAAAGCAACAGGAAGCCAATGAAGAGTTTTCAATATGGGCGTAATATGAGACCGTCTATTTGACCTGGTCAGTAGTCTTGCAGCAGCTTATTGGATTGTCTGCAGACGATCGACAGAAGACATACTAAGTGAGGTAAATAGTGCGTTGCATTAGTCATTGCGAGAAGAAATGAAAGCATGTATAATAATTTCTAGTTCAACTGATGAGACTATAGATGTCAGTTTACTAATATTTCTCAAGTGGAAAAAGCAAGACCTGGTAAGCTGCTTTACATGGGTGTCAAATGACGAGGACTGATCAAATATTACCCTTAAATTGCGCAGGCTGGATTGGGCAGTGGAGGAAAGCGGCCCAATACTTTTTATAATCCTGGGGCAGCCTTTTCTGGGGCGAAAACCAGGACCTCTGTCTTATCAGCATTGAGCTGTAGGTAGTTTTCTGCTGTCCAATCATTAATAATAAATATGTATTATCCACTAAACTCTCTGTGTTAAATACAAGAGGGTAGTAACTAAAGTATTATATTTATCCTTAACTCTAAACTGAAGCACCAGAATCAGAAATAAAGATATTTTAATCCATCTGAATTCATCCATCTTGTTGTTCTGATGCACTGAACGGTCAAAGTTGCTCAACTAGTGCTTCTTTAAAAGAGAGACACAGCATCTTCTTCCTCTTACTAGTAAAGTGTGACTTCCTTATATTTACTGGAATGTTTTTCCCTTCTTTCAGTTGAAGAATTTATGACAGTTATCAATTACTCATCTCTCTAAATATCTATTAAACTCCTCCCTCAGTCATGATTAAACATCACTCACAGCAAAAAACCTAATGTAGTATGAGCTGAGAGCTGGCGTTGACAGTGAACATCTCTCTTAACCCATCGACCACAACCACAACACTCCTCCTTTACATTGTGGTGTCTCGGTCTCATCCATAACCACAAGCTCTGTTCATATAATTCTTTTGAAATAGGCGTCATTCTTTTCTCACTTTCTGTGCACAGTGATAGTATTTGCATTTTTAGAGGTAAAAACATTATCACAACTTGCATTCTTACTTTGCAGCTTGTAACATTAGAAACACTGATGTGAGCTGATGCAAAGTTTTAGCAGTAAATAAAACAGAAGGAAGTCATTCTTCTGCACAGTGATAGTATTTGCATTTTTAGAGGTAATTCTCAGTACAAATGTAATTTCCAGAGACCTGGATGAGATATCCAGCAACCCAAAAACAAAACATTATCAAAACTTGCCTTCTTTCAAAATTACAACAATGTGGGCTTAAGAAAGAATTCAAGAGAAGTTAATTATATAAAATTTATATAAACATTTATTGCAAAGAATTTTCACCTTTTACAGTGAAGCCATGATACTGTTTTACAAAATACAGCATAGTTTAGGTGATTATCAAGCAGTTTATATTTCCAGATTATATAATTCTCAGTTATGATAAAGAGACTCTGTTGAGGCTGAAAGCTCATTCAGTCACACTACAAAGTTTAAAAAAATACACTGGACGACTAACATGTTTACAATAATGCTATAAATAAAATATATTTATTTCTTGTGTACACAAATCAATGAGTAAAATCTTAAATGGATTATAAATTGTTAAACTGGAAGCCAATTTTAAGTAACTAAGAAAACACTCTAAATGTTGTTATGATTCTATATTCTTTATTATCTAGATGATTAACATTGTGATAAAATAATCTTTAATTTGTTTTATTCTTTTCATTAGTTGATCTTAATGTGGAAGCTGTTTGTTTTCAGCTGTGGAGTCTGACAGAAGCTGAATGGTCTCAAAAGTTTTCATATTTTACATCTTCATCTTCATCATAATGGGCCTGTGAAAAACAGAAAAACAACACATCACACATGAGATTCAGAGTAAAAATGGAACAAATAAATGTTGAACTGGGATGCTCAGCAGTCCCTTACATTTAGTTATATCACCCACACAACCAGATTTTCCTCCCAGCTGACTGTTGTCTTAAAAGTTTTTACATTTGACAGACTCAGCAGACCCTGAACGCACCATCAGCTACTGTCTGATCAGATATTTACCTGACTGGCTGCTGGACTAAAACTCTTCACTGTTCGACTTCTTCCTGAGTTTAAAACCTGCACAAACACAAACAGTGAGACATTCACAGTCCTGCATTACAGTAACATGGACTTTATTAATTGATTTTACACATCAACTCACAATTTTGTCATCAGGTGGTCTCTGGTTCCCTGCAAAACAAATCACAGAGTAACATTTCAGTTCTAAACTTACAGTTTGTTTCAATCAGACTTAATAAACTTGTGTGTACATTTTCTCACCTCGAGCTCTGAAGAGAAGAATAGTAATCACAATGATGATGAGGAGGAGTTCAGCCACATGCATCACCAACGTGGCGTAGCTCAGAGCAGAAAAATCTGTACGAACTGTGGAATATAGAAATGTGTCACTGAAGAAAGTTTTAGTTATAGAAGAGCAGAAACCTTTTTTTTCCTTTCCAATATACATTTAACAGTTTTTGGCAAATTTAAAACATTTTAAGGAGCATGTTTGTGTTTGCTGTGGAAATAAAAGAGTTGAACAAGTATCATATGTGTCATATAACATAAATGAATCAGAATTTGTAAGTTTCATTTGATCATCAGGATCATCCCTATATATCAAGCAATTCATGCTTAGATATACAGTATTTACACTGTTGTTGAAATGTTTGTATTTTTTTCATTTTGAAATTTGAACTGATGAAAAGTTTACTTTATATATATAATCCAAAAAACACAGCAAACATCACTTGTTGTGATCTGTAACATATATGTTAAACCCGTATTAACTGAGTTTTTTGGCCACTTGGGGGCAACAGAAACAAGTAGTGAACACAACACTGACATGAACAATGAACTTGTCAGCAAACAGTTGCTCATTTCCACATCCAGCAGTTACGGAGCAACATTATCATTCATTTGGAGTTGTGTTTCTGGTGAATCTAAGTCCGATATTCATTCTTTTTTAGTTCTGTTTTTACTCTCTACCAACTCCTGAGGGAAATATCTGGCTCTTTAGCTGCTAAATGCTCCACTATGTTCACCAGGTAGTCAACAGCTAACTGGGTCTGTTTGCAGTTTGGTGATGAGCAGGTCGTGTACAGTGGCTTTTTAGCATGGATGTATTAAGAGAATGGATACAGCTCGGGAGGTGGGGCCCTGTTTATTCCTATGAAAGCTGCTCAATGGTGCATGAAGCCAAAAAAGTTCGACTTCCAGGTATAAAATTACCCGGATATTCCGCACAGCTTCCGCATGATCTTCTGTGTTGTGGTCCAATACAGGTAGGTCTATCTGCGGACTCGCAGTATCTAAACGACACACCCACTTTACTACATGACACACTCGCTTGGTTGGGTTTAGGCATGAGCAGTGAGATGGATAGGGTTAGGGTTAGGGGTCAGGGGTGTGTGTCGTGTAGATACTGCGAGTCTGCAGATAGACCCTTCTTGGCCTATAGAACAAGCGCACTAATGTCTCCTTTTCCCATGATTATATGTGGGAAAAAATGCTTTTTGGGCCCCTGTTGGACTCAGAAGCTGTAATTACACAGTCTGGCCACTATGTCAAATTGGCTTCAAAGAAGAGCTTTCTCTATGAAAACAACTGCCTGCTGCTGCTGAACAATGCAATGAGAGCACTGAGAGTGAACTAAAACAGTAAAGTTGCAGCCGGAAAGCTGAACAATGAGCTGAAACTCACTATAAAGCTCTGTAAAGCCGAGGGGAGCTGCAGAGTCACTGATAATGCTCTGTAGGTTCATCACTATGAGTCACAACCAACATATTACACACGGTCAGCTTATACATGGTTACTGTAAAAACATAGATCCACTTTAAGACCAGAAGAATTACATAACAAGGATCTGAATCTGCAAACACTGCTTGCTGACATGTAGTGCTTTAAACATGCATCTTCAGTCTTGCCCAATTCTAGTAAATCTAGTAATTCTGCAGCTGTCAACAAACTGTAACATGAGAAAATACCTCACGTTTACAATCTGTAGTAACTAAATGAGAAAGAATGATGTCATCTGAAAACTTTAAAAATCCATCAAATAAACAAATGTAGTTCTATGTTTTTGACATGAGGATGAAATGATTTTACAGCTCATCATACACTCACCTGATGATGGAGGGCTGTAGGTAAACTGCTGCACTTCTCCCCTGCTTTTGTCTGTCACTTTACACTTAAATAACTCATAATAGTTGGACTTGTGATGCAACGTCTTAAATGTCACAGCGGCGAAACAGTGAGACTGTGATGTTCGTACATATTGTTTATCCACATCCTGACCGTCATACAGCCACTTGACTGTGTGTCGGCACTCTCCATATGTCAACAAAGAGCAGTACAAGCTGATCCTACTGGTGTCCCTATGTTCAGTCACTGGTGAAGATGGAGATATTGTGAGAGAAAGACAACAAGAGTCAGATTAACTTCATCACTGTAATCATAATTATTGTAACGTTTCAGTATATTGTTCTAACAAGACAGAACTGAAAACATTATGATGTAAATACTCACTAGTAACAACAGACAGAAAAACCCGAGAGTCTTGACCTTGTTGTCGTCCTGATTTGTCGAACTGTCTGCAGGTGTAATCACCAACATCCTCAACTGTGACTATCTTTATAACCAGAGAACAGTCCTCTGTAACACTCAGTCTGTCTGATTTAGCTTTGGCATTTTCATGAATCTGCCCAAGTTCAATCAGCGCTACTGCATATGTGCTTCCTGAACCAACAAAGAGCCAGGTAGTGCCATCACATTTGTCCTGATCATTTATCACATTTTCACAAGACAAAGTGACTTCATCTCCATCTCTGACAGTGGTGTAAGAAGCTTGTCCTGTTACTGCTGTTGAGAAGATGAAAGAGAAATATGAAAAATTAACCTAAATAGGGACATGACTGTTATATTCACAGTTAATGTGAGGATAAATTGAAATACAAGACATTCATAAATGTGTATTATCCACTAAACTCTACTCTACTTTAAATATGCAATGTTCCTTTTATTGTAATATATATAATATGTATCCTTACCTCTGAAGTGAAGCACCAGAATCAGAAATAAAGATATTTTAATCCATCTGAATTCATCCATCTTGTTGTTCTGATGCATTGAATGGTCAACGTTTCTCAACTAGTGCTTCTTTAAAAGAGAGACCCAGCATCTCCCTACTTTTATTAGTAAAGTGTCACTTCCTTATAGTGACTGGAATGTTATTTCCCTTCTTAAAGTTGATAAATTTATGTCAATTATCAATTACTCATCTCTCTAAATATCTATTAAACTCCTCCCTCAGTCATGATTAAACATCACTCACAGCAAAAAACCTAATGTAGTATGAGCTGAGAACTAGCGTTGACAGTGACGTCTCTCCAAACCCACCAACCACAACACTCCTCCTTTACATTGTGGTGTCTCAGTGTCAAAGTACTTCCCATCTATAACCACAAGCTCTGTTCATATAAGAGCTGTATTAATATAATTCTTTTGAAATTGGCTCTCATTCTTCTGCACAGTGATAGTATTTGCATTTTTAGAGGTAATTCTCAGTACAAATGTAATTTCCAGAGACCTAGATGAACTATCCATCTATACAAATACAACAGAAGGAAGTCAGTAGATTTAACAAGGTCTGTTACAGTTTTCACTCATTTTAGACTTGGTTTGGTTGTCGGTTGGAGGAGGAGGACGAAGTTGGAAGTTAAACTGTTAAGGTGTTAAAATACAGCTTATTAAAAACTCCCTGGGGATCTTAGACACCACACATGAACACAGAAGTGAGTCAAACTCCTCGCCCACCAGAATGTGACACAGTGCAAGATGAAGTTATTGTTAGAAAAAACATATATGGTGATATTTTAGTTGTTTGAGAATTGTTTGTTCCTCTTTGCAGCATGTTTTTCTGAGCTAATTTTTGGTGTGAATGTGGGTTGTTAGGTTGGAGGAGGACGACTGCGGACGTTGAGTTGTAAATGCAGTTATGCAGCTGTTAAGGCGACAAGATACGGCTGAAAACTTCATGGTGATGTCGACATTTTAGTGTTTTGAGAATTGTTGGTTCCTCATTGTAGCTCAATATATTTTTCTAAGAACTAAGAGGGAAGTGTTTTGGGGTGAATGTGGGTTCAACATCAGCCAAACTCTGGAGGTTTTACCCTCTAATGATGACCAAGTTAGCCTTATAAGGCTCTTGGGAACAAACACTTTATTAACACGTAAGAAAAACTGTTGCTATTTGGATTCATGTCAAACTTCAAAAAATGAATCCCTGGAAATTTTGTGGTCACTCTCTCAATTTAACTTTTATATATACGGAGTAGATACTTACAGTAGCTCAGGCAGGTATATAAGGAGTTATATAAGGGTCACATGTTACTAACACCTGTCAATCATTCATATAAAAAGATTTGGTTGCTCAGTGTTGTTGCTTTTCTGTCTTCTTCCCAGCAGTTCTGCGTCTTTCACTGTAATATGTGATCATATTCATGTACTTGTTGTTTAGGGGTGTAATGATAAGGCTCTACAGTATATGTTGCAAGACAAAAAGGTGACAGTACGCTGTAAAAAATCTACCGTGAATTTTACAGTAATTAACTGGCAGCAATTGACAAGTTTAATTTTTTTAATGCCATTATCTCGAGATCACAAGTTAATTTATGTTGTTATCACACTAAAGCAAAAGGCTGATTCCTCGCGATTTATCATGGGTGGAGCTCATTCTCATTTGTTCCTTCCTGTCTTCTCCTCTCCATGTCTCCCTCACATGGATAGCTCAACTATTTAGATCAAACACAAGAAGCCTTCAGGTGGCTCTTAAAGTTATGGGTTCAAATCTGTCATATATTGGTTCTTATTCCCTCTCTCCACCCCGCTCTCCTTCTTCATTAAGTATAATAAAATGAAACTGCTTGAAATGGTGATATTTTAGTTGTCTAAGAATTGTTTGTTCCTCATTGCAGCTAAATGTCTTTTTCTAAGAACAGAGAGGGAAGTGTTTGATGATGACCAAGTTCGCATGATAAAGTTCTTATGTAAGACAAGAACAGTCGTGCTTGCAATAATTTTTTTAATGCCATTATCTCGAGATCACAAGTTAATTTATGTTGTTGTCACGAAAAATGAAACCGCTTAAAAGGTATTTTTTGGCATTTCTTCTACAATGTAGGAGGAGGGGGTTACAGACACTCATCCTCCTACTGCTGCTTTCCACCAGGTGAATTATAGCTCCTCACCGAGGATCAGACGCCTTCCTGCAGCACACTTGGATCATGTCAACTGAGAGGAAGTTCAGGAGCTTGTTGATAAGGAGGTTTGTAGTGTTGCTGTCCGTGGTGCTGAAATGGATGATGAATTCACCTCATTTGGCTTATGTAGCTGTTTGCAAGCCATGTTATATATTAAAATACAAAGCATAAATGAAACAACTGACACAACAGAATAGTTCTACACAGTTAGAATCATCACATAGAGTACATTTCTAAATATGTTGCTTAAATTACAGTCAGCAGATCTCTGAGCTTGAGGGATTGTTTCCAGAAAGAAATATGTTAAATAAAATGAACATTTTGTTGCCTTTGTTCTTTGATTTAATTGTTGTCAGGGGAGATTATTGGAACATTGCACTAAAGCACAAATAAAGCATCAAATCCAACTTTCTAAATGCATTATTGACTGTTCATACAGGGTAAAGAGAGACATTCACGTCTCTCTTTACCCACCAACCACAAGCACAACACTCCTCCTTTGCATTGTGGTGTCTCAGTGTCAGAGTACTTCTCATCTATAACCACAAGCTCTATTCATATAATTCTTTTGAACTCGAGTCACACTGCTCTCTCACTTCCTGTGCACAGTGATAGTATTTGCATTTTTAGAGGTAATTCTCAGTACAAATGTAATTTCCAGAGACCTGGATGAGCTATCCATCTTTACAAATACAACAGAAGGAAGTCAGTAGATTTAACAAGGTCTGTTACAGTTTTCATTCATATTAGAGGAGGAGGACTGAGGAAGTTGGAAGTTGAACTGTCAAGACACTAAAATACAGCTTATTAAAAACTTCCTGGGGATGTTAGACACCACACATGAACTCAGAAGTCAGTCAAACTCCTCGCCCACCAGAATATGACACGGTGCACAGTTTCAGAAGCGGCTCTCCGCTCCGCTGCGCTACAGACAGGTGCCTCGTCATTTTTTTACGGAAGTCGCGTCAAGCAGCACAGAGCAGATCGAGCTGGGCAGGAAGTGAGACACAAAAACAGCATTGAGCATCCGGTCAATTTTCAAAATAAAATACCCTATGCAGACTCCTGGTCGTATATCAACAATAAACGCAATTAAAACAGATGACTAAAGAAACCATTTAACTGCGTAGCCTACTTAACCATAGAAGAAGCACAAAAATCAAGGAAAATTACCAAATCAACGAAAGCTGAGCAAGTTAACAAAATTGGGCAGTTTAGTTGCCCTGTTACTGCAGTAATTACGGTAGCCTTAAGGGACTTTATCAGCTTCGACTAGGCTGCTGTAATTACTGTAGTAGGAGTGCAACTGACTTTAAACGGCGGAAGGCTTCCTCTCAGTGAAGACGCTCCGCTTCTGACCCGCTCCCGGTAGAATAGGACGCTGTGCAGAGGACGGAGCAAAACAAAAATATTGAGAAGTTGGAATGAGCATGTCAGATAGAGAAGAGCTCACTCAGTTCTTCTTCTTCTTCTTGTTCCCTCAGTTGGATGTTTGATGTATGTGCAGAGTTTGTTTTCATGTTCATCTGCTGAAAGAGGAAAGTTTCTCTGAGCTCATCTTCAGTACGAGCACGATTTGTGACATCACAACTAGTTTGGAGCCAATCACGGTCCAGTATGCAACTTAAGTTAAGTTTACACAGGTGTGATGTGTTAACTTGAAACCTGCAATGCACAAACACTGAGAATGGACTTTACAGTGAAGGAGGAGACATCTTGTGTCCAACAGTTCAACTTTTGAAATATAAAGTATGTGCATATTCATAAATTTGGGATTTTTCAATGAGGGACAAGGAGTAGATGTCATTTTAAGGATTTTAATAAGGTAATTGAACTTTTTTGTGGGAAAAAACATACAAATACTATATCACAAATGATTATTCCAAGCATTGATGAAAACGAATATAAATACCATATCATTAATAATAACAGTGGTAAATACATCAATGAGCACAATAAAGTTCCTGACTGCAAGTTCATCAACCAAAATGTATCCTATATTATGATTATTTATAATTGTTGGGTTATTACTTAAACTTTTCACTATTTAATCTACTGCACCCCCTTCTGGACAAAAAACCTTTTAACAACAATACATCCTGGAAATGATCATAAAAATAAACATAACTAGTCACTTCTCTTGTTGTCATATTTGTTTATTTATTTATATAATTTTTGTCCAAAAAACTTGTCTTTACACAGTCTCTCTGCAGGAATCAAAAAAGTATTCAAAATTTCATTCATATACAACTAAATTATTTTATCAATTATGTTGCCTCAACAAACATAACCTCTTTATTGCAGGATCAGATCTTTGAGGATTTGCCCGGTTGATGAAGATTCAAAGATCTGCTCAGTATGGATTTAGTCGACTGGTAAAGATTGGTGAAGATTCAAATATTTATTCTGAAACAGCAGTGAATATCTAAAGCCAGTAAAATGGTGCTCAGGCACTGTAGGTTGGTTTGTTGGTAGAGTAGAGGTTACTTGGATCAACAGAAGCTCCAGAAAAGGAATAGTAAAGAGTAATTGGCTTTGATTCAACAAACAAAAACAGGTTTTCTCATCATAAAGCTTTAACTAATCAGAATCAGAAACAGGTTTAATGCCAAGTAGCTTTATACAAGGAATTTGCTTTGTTGTTGTTGTTGTGATGCATAACAGTCAAAAAATAGAAGGTAAAGAGAAAAATACCACTACCACGAAAGACAGGTGATATTATTATACAAGTAAAAATTTACAATTAAAATGTGAAATATCATAAAAGTAATGATATGAACACCGTGGTCTACTATTTGTTGGGATTTTCGATGGTCGCGTAGACGTTGTTGGGATCTGCGGAGGCTCCAGCAGAAGCAGAGGAAGCTTTCACAGTGCTGTAGGTCACTGCATCACCTTCACCATCACCATCACCTTCAACCCGAACCTGAGAAACCAAAAAACAAAAACCACAACACATTTCATACACAACATACAGTACATATACTCAACATGTGACACAACATAACCTGACAAATGTTTAGAATATCCTGACTTTACTGCCATCTAAGAACTGTGATGTTCACCATGTTTCAGCCTTTATCTGCTAGTTAGATGATGAAATATCTTGTGTGTGAAGATGACATGATGGTCTGATGGTGGCGCTAGAGTAAAGATGAGGTGGTCACCAACAAAACATCACGATTCATCCTTTGTGGACTATAAATGTTCATAACAAATGTCATGTAAATCTGTCTTGCTTGCTGGTTTAGGACCACAGTACAGTATGTCTTGGCTGGCGATTTTCTAAATTGTTTGTTCTATATTTGTTTTATTGTCAACAAATCTCATGTGCAAAGATAAAAAAACAATGAACTGATCTACTAACAAGTATTGTATGTGTATCTAAAGCCTGATATATCTTATTCCTCTGTGATGTAGATCTCCATTGTTTTCCAAAAACTATTAAAAACATGTCAGTGAGCCACACTGCTGCACTGGCTGACATGTTCCTTCATTATAAAGAGTTTGTTCACATTAGTTTGTTTAGAAACGGCTCCAAAGACTAATGATCACATTTTCAGTCTTGAGCAAGTGGTTCCTTGTAACGCAGACGCTACTGAGCATATACAGGAATGCAGTTCTGTTTACAGAGCTTTGCTAGCTTGTTGTGCTACATATTACTCAAGTTCTTTATTCCAATGTAGTATAAAGTCAAGAGTGATATGTAGTAAAACAAGCCAGAGAAGCACTTTAAACAGACTCATGTTCCTGCACATGCTCAGTGGCATCTGCCTCACATAGAACTACTAATATCACTATTATTAGTGTTTTAATGCTGTTTTTACACAAACTAATGTGCCAAAACTCTTTGTGATGAAGGAACATGTCACCCAGTACAACGGTGTGACTCATTTATATGTTTTTAATAGTTTTTGGACAACAGCAGACGTCTACAGCACAGAGATCAATTCATTGTTGGTTTGACTTTGCACATGAGATTTGTTGACAATAATAAAAATATAGAAAATTGCCAGCAATATCCTTTAAAATAACTTGTTTTTTCTTCTTTCAGTAACAGCACCATGTATACCCAAACACAGCTTACCCGGGCTTCACTGTTGGTCTTCTTGGTGTAGCTGACGGAGGCGTAGGAAACACCATCTTCAGGATCGGCCTACACAGTGAAGACAACATGATGGCTGATCAGTAACATGTGGATACACTGATATACTGACTCACTCTCATGACTTGATTGTCTTGTCTGATCTCTGAATGCTTTCAAGTTTATTAATAACTTTCTGAGCATGTGTGTTTTTTTCTCCATGACAACCAACATGCAACACTCATGACTTCCTGCTTCACACTCTTCTATTCTATCTATTCTGGTGTAATCGGCTGCATCATCTTACTTCTCTTTTCTTCTCTCTTGCACAAGAAAATTAAACTCAACAGTCGCTGCGTGTCTTATACAGTAAAGAACAAGGAAACATAACAGTGAGTGTAGCTTCGTGCAGTGTGTAATGTGTGATCTCACCGTGTCCTGACTGGTTTCTGGAGCAGATTGAGTCACTGCAGGGTTTATAGTCAGCCTCTGGACAAAAACAGAAAAGTTTCAATTTCTAAAGAAAGTACATGCTTCTGATTGGCTGGCAGGTGTAAAAAAGTATTCTATGACATTATGGACCTGATTTAAAAGTTAAAGGATAAGGCTGGCAATTTTCTATATTTATCTTATTGTCAACAAATCTCATGTGCAGAGCCAAACCAACAATGAAGTGATCTGCTAACAAGTATTGTGTTTGTATCATAGCCTGGAAGGAACATATCGCCCAGTGCAGCAGTGTGGCTCATTTACATGTTTTTAATAGTTTTTGGACAACAACGGAGGTCTACAGCACAGAGGAATAAGATATATTTGATATACTTGTTAGTAGATCAGTTCATTGTTGATTCGTCTCTGCACATGAGATTTGTTGACAATAAGAAAAATATAGAAAATCGACAGCTGTATCCTTTAAAGCATGATCATAAGTCAGCGAGTGAGGTGTATTACTATAAACCACAGTTAATTATAAACGACTATCATAAACACTACTGTGCAAAGTCATAAGTGTATAAGCATTTGATAATTCAGTTTTAAACTCACCGTGTCTTCATCTGTCTGTGTTTTGTTTCCTAAAAAGACAAAAGAGAGAGTCGACTTCCACAGTGAAACTCTGGGTTTGTCAAAAGTTCTTGTTTATAAAAGTTTAACCTGAGAATGTTCTTACCTGTAGTTCTCTTCTGTCTGATGACAACCACAACAATTATCAAGAGCGCTGCTAAACCCACAGCTGCAATGATGTACCAAACTGGAAGGAGAATAAAAACATTTAAAACATTTTGGCTGCAGCTTTCTGTTCTGTTCAAAATCCTTTAAAAGAAGAGAATATCTCCACCCACAGCTAAGTTTAGATCTGGCATTCGTACTTTTGTCTTCAAAAAATTTCTAAAACGAAATACAAGAAATGTTCAGTTTAAACCTTTTGCTATAGAGTTAGTAGAGTTACTTGGTTTGTGGTTGTTTTCAGTTGTTGTTACTTCTGTTGTTGCTGTTGTTGTTTTGTCACCTGGACAAATGAAATAACAAAACACAAATTGTGAGGCAAGAAAATACCTTGTGTTTACCATTTGCATTAACTAAAATAATGATATCATCACAAATATACAAAGTAAACAAATGTAGTTTGTGATTCACATCAGTTTATGTTGATTACAAACAGTTAATCATATTCTCACCTGAGGACGGAGGGCTGAAGGTAAACAGATGTTCTTCGTTAGTGTAACCATCTGTCACTTTACACTGAAATATCTCATGAGATGTTGACTTCAGCTTGAGATGAGAAGCAGGAAATCTCACTCTACCATAGCAGCCATACTGTGATCTTGTCATGTCTTCATCCACATCATTACGCTCATACAGCCACTTCACTGTGTGTCTACATTGATTATGTGTCCACACAGAGCAGGACAGCGTCACCTGCTCACTGTCTTCACGTTTACTAACTGGTGAAGAACATAAAGACAAAATTGTTGTAATGTTTCAGTTTATTGTTCTAACAAGACAGTTTGAGCTGAAAACTTAATAATGTAAATACTCACTGTTAATAACAGACAGAAAAACCTCGGCGTATTGTTTTGATATGTGCTGCTGACAGAGGTAACGACCAACATCCTCTCGTGTGACCTTCTTTATAATCAGAGAACAGTTCGCTGTAACACTCAGTCTGTCTGATTTAACTTTGGTATTTTCATGAATCTGTCCACGTTTGACCAGATCCACTGAGTATTCTGTACTGCTGTAGATCCAGTCAGTATTGTCACATTTATCCTGATTGGCTGACACATTTTCACAAGGCAAAGTGGCATCATCTCCATCTCTGACAATGACAGAGGAATACTCTCCAGTCACTGCTGTGAAAAAGAGATGATAGAAACATGAAAAATAAGCTGAAATATAAACATGGCTTTTATGTTTATAGTTAGTGTGAGACGATTTTAGATTCAACAGAAGTTTGCAAAAATGTCTCATTCTCAGTTTCCAAGAGTCCACTGAACTCATCAGGTGAAAACAAACAGCTGTTGGCTGTCTTGATCACATAAAATGTTTCTGGTATGTTCTATGTATCCTTACCTGTAATCTGAAGCTCCAGTACCAGAAATAAAAACATTTGAATCCATCTGAATTCATCCATCGTGCCTCTCTGTCTCTTTTTTATGCTCCTTCTCAGCTATCAACAGTCAGAGTCTCTGAACTGGGTGAGTGTTTAAGAGAAATGGAGAATCTACTTCCTATAAGTCACTTCCTCATTGTGGCTGTCAGTGTATTTTTTTTCTCTTTTGCAAGTTGCCGAATTTATGTAGGCAGGTCATATCCGCTTTTCATGTACTCAAAATATTCAGTTTTAGCAACCAAAGACTGTTTAACTTTTACATTTTAGTCATTTATAGTTAACTTTCTCATTCACAGTGACTTACTGTCCACCAATAGATTAATAATCTATCAGCAGTTATAGTAACCAGCAGTCTTTTCTAAAAATACAGCTGCAGGAGGAAGCTGTGGTTCAGTGCAGAGTTGACACAAACTGATGTTTTCAGTCTCACGGATGATGTGAAGAGAATCTGCTGACCAGAAATGAATAAGAATAACCTAAAGTCAAAATGTAAACTTCACTCATGCAGGAATCTTCTTACTATGAACTGAGAACTCAACCCGGGTCTTTGGAGTTGAAGGTGAAAGTCACCATTTGTGAACCCAAGAACTAAATTTCATTCAAAATTAAATTTCTATTATGAGTTTGAGTCAGAGTGACAAAGGATGACTCACATTTTCTGAGAAAGGCTTACGGGTATTATTTGACCAGTGCCTGGTCAAATAATCTATTATTTGACCAGTGCCTGGTCAAATAATAGATGGCACTGTTCTCTGCCTCTCCAGTAACTCATGCGTCACAAAAAGTGTCTGTAAGGAATCTGGCATGCAGGGGGGGAGTCATGGGTGGAGCTAAGCAAGAGAAAAATATTACTCTTAAAGGGCAGCTACACCTACAGTCCTTAAAGAGGACCTATTATGCTTCTTTCAGCTCTAAATTTTTATTTTGGACTCCACTATAGTAGCTCCGCATGATTCACAGTTCAAAAAACTCCTTATTTATCTCATACTGGCCCTTAGTGCAGTCCCTTAATATACACAGTTTCTCTTTACACTCCGTTTTAGCTCCTGTCTCTTTAAGGCCCCCCTCGCAATGAGTCCACTCTGTTCTGATTGGCCAGCTTTAACTATCAGAGTTGTAACTTTACTGTCAATGCAAACCAGATATTTCCTGTTTTACTGCTTCAAATTAAAAGCTTTTAAGTGACTAACTAACAGGAGACTTTTATTGTGAAGAATTTACAGGAAGTAAAATGTGTTCCTCACTGAATTAGTGGAGCTTTGTTAGCAGCGCATAAAACCTGTCAAAACAACAACACATGGAGCTATTTGGAGCTGTTTGTTCAGTGGATCAGTTAGAAGTAATGCAGGGAGGAATAGTACAAGCAGAAACAGTCACAGTGATGATGATGTTTTATGAAGAGCTGCAGATGACCAGCACACCTCCAACAGGTAAACTATTTATTTTACTTTGCTGTGCTGTGTAATGGTGTAATGGCTTAGTGTAACTACTCCCAGAGCGGAGCAGCGATGCGCGTTGTGCACGTGGCAGATGTCCATATAAAGAAATCCATCACAAACTGACGTCAGCTTGGGCTGAAAGTAGAAAAAAATGTTGGAAACTGAGCGTTCAGAGCAGCCTGAAGCTGCTGCTTTTTGCTCACAGGAATGACTGCTATATACGTTTACCTCGTTATTTGACACATCGGCCACTTTTAACATGAACATCTGACATTGTGACATTATATATATGTCTGAAAATAAGGAAAAGCATAATACAGCCCCTTTGATCCAAAAGGCAGTGTACAGTAAACCATAAATTAATATTACTAACTTCAAGCCACACCCACACTCATAAGCTACTACTGTAACTATTGCAGCTGTAGCCCGCCCTTCACATTCATCCTGTACAACATCTGGAGGATTCATCCCTTTCTCACTGGGGGCTCATTCTGGGGCCACATACCTAAAACTCTGTGTAGATTCATGACTAAAACTACACGCACAAAGCCAGAAATATGCATATGCATATGCATATGCAAATCTCAATCATTGTGCAATTGTAGACACATGCACAAGAGTGATTTCCACTCCCATTGTAAGCCATAAATGGATGTAGACACTCCCTTAATCTGTAATTTGCATATAAAAATGCTGTTTGCGCCACAAGTTTTCAGGCATGGCAATGAAAAGAACAGCAAAGAAGATTATGAAATTGAGACTCTTGTTGTCGGAGAAGTTGAGAAAAGAAGATGTGTTTTATTTGATGATCTCACTTCTGGGATCACTAACAGAACCAAAACTAAAGAATGGCAAAAAGGAACAGAGGCCATCAGCTCTGTAAATTCTGGTGCTGTCAATCTTCCTCTATAATCTAATTTGAATTTCATTCCTTATTATTTTTAATATTCAAATTATATTTGAGCTTTTAATGCTGACATTTAACCTATTATTAATATTTACTATGTACCTATACACTGTATACACAGGCATTGCCAATGCAACTATCAACATGTTGTTATACGTTCTGTCCACTAGAGGGCATTCCATCATTACCAATAAACAGGTGATAGCATTCTTGCTAACAGCTAACAGCCAAACAGCCAAAGACTGTTTAACTTTTAAGCACAGAATGAATAACATTAACTAAAATATAGATATTAAATAAGCTTTCATTGTACTGGATCATAGTAATTAAACTACACAGTTAACTGAAATATAGATAAATTCATGTCAGTTTGTGCTTGTTTACATCAATATGTGTTATTTGTGTGGGGATGCACTTTGAGCCCAAATGATAGCTTGAGTAGGAGCTGTGTGTCCAAACCCCAAACTGCAGCTGCAGCACTGATCACTCAAGCTCAAGTATTTTACTGTGGACCTGCTTTTTCTATTTGTTTGAAGGAAATCAAAAAACTTTCCACACATGGCTTCTTAAATGGTTAGGAGTGGTGATCTCTGTCTGTGCATCGCTTTCTGCCATATCTGATATGTTTGAGGTTAACGTTAGCACATTGCACGAGAGATTGTGATTCAGTCAGACTCAGAAAACTTTATTGTTCATCAGACGTGACAAAAGCATTTGTTTTCACATGTGGGTAGGCCAAGGTGAGAAGGGTGAGATTTCTCTGACGTTAGCAAACACATAAAAAATAAAAAAAATACACTTTAGAATAGTAATTTCAGAATTGGTGATTGGTATTTTTTTTTTTTAACTTTTCCATTTATATTTGATTCATGAAATTTGTTCCAACAGCCCTAGTATGAACTGAGGAAAAATATGTTAGAAATGTTTATTTTAGATATAATCCAATAAACACAGCAAATGAAACTTGTTGTGATCAGTAACATGTATGTTAAACCTGTGTTAACTGATTTTTTGGCCACTTGTTTTCAGCAGAAAGATGTAGTGAACACAACACTGACATATCGTCATCTTTTAAGTTGAATTGTTGAACTTGTTAGCAAACAGTTGCTTATTTCCACATCCAGCAGTTACGGAGCAACATTATCATTCATTTGGAGTCGTGTTTCTGTCCACCTGGTGAATGTAAGTCCAATATTCACTCTCTTTTAGCTCTGTTTTTGCTCTCTACCAACTCCTGAGAGAAATATCTGGCTCTTTAGCTGCTAAATGCTCCACTAAGTTCACCAGCTAGTCTACAGCTAACTGTGTCTGTTTGCCGTTTGGTGCTGAGCAGGTAGTGTACAGTGGCTTTTTAGAGTGTGTTCTCTGAAAACAGCTGCCTGCTGCGGCTGATGAATTCGCCTCACTTGGCTTATGTAGCTGTTTGCAAGCCATGTTATATATTAAAATACAAAGCATAAATGAAACAACTGACACAACAGAATAGTTCTACACAGTTAGAATCATCACAGAGTACATTTCTAAAAATGTTGTTTAAATTATAATCAACAGATCTCTGAGCTTGAGGGATTGTTTCCAAAAAGAAATATGTTAATTAAAATGAACATTTTGTTGTCTATGGAAGTTATTGGAACATTGAACTAAAACACAAATAAAGCATCAAGTCCAATTTTCTACATGAATCATTGACTGTTCATATAGGTCATTATGTCATCAAACTAACACAGATAAGTCTTTTGTCAGAGACCCTAAATTGTCTGTTAATGGGAAAAAAAACTCTATGTATTTATATTCATTCACTAGAAAAAAGATTTGGGATTTTTCAGTGAGGGAGAAGGAGTAGATGTCATTTTAAGGATTTTAATAAGGTAATTGAACTTTTTTGTGGAAAAATATATCAATACCATATCACACAAATGATTATTGCAAGCATTTTCACATCTTAAAACATGTCTTGATGACATCTTCAATGTTGAAAACAAATATAAATACAATATCATTAAATACATAACCGTAGTACATTCATCAATGAGCACAATAAAGTGCCTGACTGCAGGTTCATCCAACTTTTTATCATTTAACCTACTGCACCCCCTTTTGGACATAAAGGTTTTTACAACAATACATCCTGGAAATGATCATAACAATAAACATAACCAATAAGAAGTCACTTCTCTTGTAGTCAAAGTTATTTATTTATTAATTCACATATTTTTTGTCCAAAAAAACTTGTCTTTACACAGTTTCTCTGCAGGGATCATAAGAGTATCCATAATATAATAATAGTGTAATAACTGTCTCCTAGAAATTGAATTCATATACAACTAAATTGTTTTGTTGTTTGTTATGTTGCCTTAACAAATGTAATCACTGCCTGCCGACTTTTTTCTGTATTAAACTGAGACCATGATCTTTCCTAAAACTTAACCGAGTTATTATCATTATCATTATTATTTATTTATTGGGACCATGTACAGTGTTAAACATAAATGTTACCATTTGATGTGCTGTACCAGAGTTAACTTATAGCTCATTTTCATCTGCAGTCACAGTTAAGACAGATAACAGCACAATAACAAACAGTACAAAGCAAAAAACGCTGGACGCATAATACAAAATAAAAAGCTAATAACACATCATATACACCTACAATGTCAACTAGAAATTAATAATGTAAGCTTGTCAAATTAGAAGCAAGATTATTTGCTGCCAGTGCCTAAACATAACCACTGTATTGCAAGATCAGATCTTTGAGGATTTGCTCAGTTGGTGAAGATTCAGATATTTATTCTGAAATAGCCAAAGCCAGTAAAATGGTGCTCAGGCACTGTAGGTTGATTTGTTGATAGTACAGTAGAGGTTGCTTGGATCAACAGAAGCTCCATCAGAAAAAGTGAAGCGACTTACAGGTTTTCTCATCATAGAGCTTTAACTAATCAGAATCAGAAAGAGATTTATTGCCAAATAGCTTTATACAAGGAATTTGCTTTGTTGTTGTTGTTGTGGTGCATAACAGTCAAAAAATAGAGGATGAAGAGAAAAATACCACTACCATGAAAGACAGTAGATATAACTACATAAATAAAAATTTACAATTAAAATGTGAAATATCATAAATCAGATATAAAGTAAAAGTAATGATATGAACACTGTGGTCTACTATTTGTTGGGTTTGTTGATGGTAGCGTAGACGTTGTTGGGATCTGCGGAGGCTCCAGCAGAAGCAGAGGAAGCTTTCACAGTGCTGTAGGTCACTGCATCACTTTCACCATCACCATCACCTTCAACCCGAACCTGAGAAACAAACAAAAAAAAGCACAACACATTTCATACACAACATACAGTACATATACTCAACATATGACACAATATAACCTGACAAACGTTCAGAAAATCCTGACTTTACTGCCATCTAAGAACTGACATGTTCACCATGTTTCAGCCTTTATCTGCTAATTAGATGATGAAATATCTTGTGTGTGTAGATGACATGATGGTCTGATGGTGGCGCTAGAGTAAAGATGAGGTGGTCACCAACAAAACATCACGATTCATCCTTTGTGGAATATAAACGTTTATAACAAATGTCATAAATCTTGCTTGCTGGTTTAGGACCACAGTACAGTACGTCAAGGATATGGCTGGTGATTTTCTAAATTGTATGTTCTATATTTGTTTTATTGTCAACAAATCTCATGTACAAAGATAAAAAAACAATGAACTGATCTACTAACAAGTATTGTATGTGTATCTAAAGCCTGATATATCTTATTCCTCTGTGATGTAGATCTCCATTGTTTTCCAAAAACTATTAAAAACATGTCAGTGAGCCACACTGCTGCACTGGCTGACATGTTCCTTCATTATAAAGAGTTTGTTCACATTAGTTTGTTTAGAAACGGCTCCAAAGACTAATGATCACATTTTCAGTCTTGAGCAAGTGGTTCCTTGTAACGCAGACGCTACTGAGCATATACAGGAATGCAGTTCTGTTTACAGAGCTTTGCTAGCTTGTTGTGCTACATATTACTAAAGTTCTTTATTCCAATGTAGTATAAAGTCAAGAGTGATATGTAGTAAAACAAGCCAGAGAAGCACTTTAAACAGACTCATGTTCCTGCACATGCTCAGTGGCATCTGCCTCACGTAGAACTACTAATATCACTATTATTAGTGTTTTAGTGCTGTTTTTACACAAACTAATGTGCCAAAACTCTTTGTGATGAAGGAACATGTCACCCAGTACAACGGTGTGACTCATTTATATGTTTTTAATAGTTTTTGGACAACAGCAGACGTCTACAGCACAGAGATCAATTCATTGTTGGTTTGACTTTGCACATGAGATTTGTTGAAAATAATAAAAATATAGAAAATTGCCAGCAATATCCTTTAAAATAACTTGTTTTTTCTTCTTTCAGTAACAGCACCATGTATACCCAAACACAGCTTACCCGGGCTTCACTGTTGGTCTTCTTGGTGTAGCTGACGGAGGCGTAGGAAACACCATCTTCAGGATCAGCCTACACAGTGAAGACAACATGATGGCTGATCAGTAACATGTGGATACACTGATATACTGACTCACTCTCATGACTTGATTTTGTCTTGTCTGATCTCTGAATGCTTTCAAGTTTATTAATAGCTTCCTGAGCATGTGTGTTTTTTTCTCCATGACAACCAACATGCAACACTCATGACTTCCTGCTTCACAATCTTCTATTCTATCTATTCTGGTGTAATCGGCTGCATCATCTTACTTCTCTTTTCTTCTCTCTTGCACAAGAAAATTAAACTCAACAGTCGCTGCATGTCTTATACAGTAAAGAACAAGGAAACATAACAGTGAGTGTAGCTTCGTGCAGTGTGTAATGTGTGATCTCACCGTGTCCTGACTAGTTTCTGGAGCAGATTGAGTCACTGCAGGGTTTATAGTCAGCCTCTGGACAAAAACAGAAAAGTTTCAATTTCTAAAGAAAGTACTTGCTTCTGATTGGCTGGCAGGTGTAAAAAAAAAAAAAAGTATAATTTGACATTATAGACCTGATTCAAAAGTTAAAGGACAAGGCTGGCAATTTTCTATATTTATCTTATTGTCAACATATCTCATGTTTGGATCCAAACCAATAATGAACTGATCTACTAACAAGTATTGTGTGTGTATCATATATATATCTTATTCCTCTGTGTCGTAGACCTCTGTTGTTGTCCAAAAACTATTAAAAACATGTAAATGAGCCACACTGCTGCACTGGGTGACATGTTCCTCCACCATGAAGAGTTTGGTCACGGTATTTTGTTTAGAAACGGCCTTAAGTGATCAGGTTTTCAGTGTCTGGAGAGTAGTTCTGTATGGTTGTTGTTACTTGTTGTGCTACATATCACAACGTATTATTATTATCACAACACTTATACAAAAGATGCACAATGTAGTACAAAATCAAGAGGTTGTGATATGTAGCACAACAAGCTAGTGAAGCTCTGTAAACAGAACCTGCACATGCTCAGTGGCATCTGCCGTAAACAGAACTACTCTCCAGAGACTGAAAACATGATCGCTGTTATTAGTGTTTGGAGCCGTTTCTAAACAAACTCTTCATGGTGGAGGAACATGTCACCCAGTGCAGCAGTGTGGCTCATTTACATTTTTTAATAGTTTTTGGACAACAACGGAGGTCTACAGCACGGAGGAATAAGATATATTTGATATACTTGTTAGTAGATCACTTCATTGTTGGTTCGTCTCTGAACATGAGATTTGTTGACAATAAGAAAAATATAGAAAATCGACAGCTGTATCATTTAAAGCATGATTGTAAGTCAGCGAGTGAGGTGTATTACTGTAAACCACAGTTAATTATAAACAACTATCATAAACACTACTGTGCAAAGTCATAAGTGTATAAGCATTTGATAATTCAGTTTTAAACTCACCGTGTCTTCATCTGTCTGTGTTTTGTTTCCTAAAAAGACAAAAGAGAGAGTCGACTTCCACAGTGAAACTCCAGGTTTGTCAAAAGTTCTTGTTTATAAAAGTTTAACCTGAGAATGTTCTAAAAAGAAATACAAGAAATGTTCAGTTTAAACCTTTTGCTATAGAGTTAGTAGAGTTACTTGGTTTGTGGTTGTTTACAGTTGTTCTTGTTACTTCTGTTGTTGCTGTTGTTGTTTTGTCTGGAAAAATGAAATAACAAAACACAAATTGTGAGGCAAGAAAATACCTTGTGTTTACCATTTGCATTAACTTAAATAATGATATCATCACAAAAATACAAAGTAAACAAATGTAGTTTGTGATTCACATCAGTTTATGTTGATTACAAACAGTTAATCATATTCTCACCTGAGGATGGAGGGCTGAAGGTAAACAGATGGTCTTCGTTAGTGTAACCATCTGTCACTTTACACTGAAATATCTCAGGATATGTTGACTTCAGCTTGAGATGAGAAGCAGGAAATCTCACAGTAACTGAGCAGCCATCCTGTGATATTGTCACATCTTCATCCACATCGTTACCCTCATTCAGCCACTTCACTCTGTGTGTACATGAATCATGTGTCCTCACAGAGCAGGACAGCGTCACCCTCTCACTGTCTTCATGTTTATTCACTGGTGAAGAACATAAAGACAAAATTGCTTCATCAACTATTATAATGTTTCAGTATATTGTTCTAACAAGACAGTTTGAGCTGAAAACTTAATGGTGTAAATACTCACTGCTAATAACAGACAGAACAACCTCGGCGTATTGTTGTGACATGTGCTGTTGACAGAAGTAACGACCAACATCCTCTTGTGTGATCTTCTTAATAACCAGAGAACAGTCTGCTGTAACACTCAGTCTGTCTGATTTAACTTTGGTATTTTCATGAATCTGTCCACGTTTGACCAGATCCACTGGGTCTCCTGAACTGCTGAAGATCCAGTCAGTATTGTCACATTTATCCTGATTGGCTGTCACACTTTCACAAGGCAAAGTGACATCATCTCCATCTCTGACAATGACAGAGGAATACTGTCCAGTCACTGCTGTGATAAAGAGGTGATAGAAACATGAAAAATAAGCTGAAATATGAACATGTCTTTTATGTTTATAGTTAGATTCAACAGAAGTTTGCAAACATGTCTCATTCTCAGTTTCCAAGAGTCCACTAAACTCATCAGGTGAAAACAAACAGCTGTTGGCTGTCTTGATCACATAAAATGTTTCTGGTATGTTCTATGTATCCTTACCTGTAATCTGAAGCTCCAGTATCAGAAATAAAAACATTTGAATCCATCTGAATTCATCCATCATGCCTCTCTGTCTCTTTTTTCTGCTCCTTCTCAGCTATCAACGGTCAGAGTCTCTGAACTGGGTGAGTG
This sequence comes from Thunnus albacares, assembly GCF_914725855.1. Lineage (NCBI taxonomy): Eukaryota > Metazoa > Chordata > Actinopteri > Scombriformes > Scombridae > Thunnus > Thunnus albacares. Next base: position 26,464,645 of record NC_058121.1, on the reverse strand, counting down.
TTTAAGAGAAATGGAGAATCTACTTCCTATAAGTCACTTCCTCAATATGGCTGTCAGTGTGTTTTTTTCTCTTTTGCAAGTTGCCGAATTTATGTAGGCAGGTCATATCTGCTTTTCATGTACTCAAAATATTCAGTTTTAACAGCCAAAGACTGTTTAACTTTTACATTTTAGTCCTTTATAGTTAACTTTCTCATGCACAGTGATTTACTGTCCAACAATAGATTAATAATCTATCAGCATTTCTAGTAACCAGCAGTCTTTTCTAAAAATACAGCTGCAGGAGGAAGCTGTGGTTCAGCGCAGAGATGACACAAACTGATGTTTTCAGTCTCACGGATGATGTGAAGAGAATCTGCTGACCAGAAATGAATAAGAATAACCTAAAGTCAAAATGTAAACTTCACTCATGCAGGAATCTTCTTACTATGAACTGAGAACTCAACCCAGGTTTCTGGAGTTGAAGGTGAAAGTCACCATTTGTGAACCCAAGATCTAAATTTCATTCAAAATTAAATTTCAATTACGAGTTTGAGTCAGTGTGACAAAGGGTGACTCACATTTTCTGAGAGGGGCTTAGGGGTATTATTTGACCAGTGCCTGGTCAAATAGTAGATGGCACTGTTTTCTGCCTTTCCAGTAACTCGTGTCACAAAAAGTGTCTGTAAGGAATCTGGCATGCAGAGGGGGAGTCATGGGTGGAGCTAAACAAGAGAAAAATATCACTCTTAAAGGGCAGCTACACCTTAAAGAGGACCTATTATGCTTCTTTCAGCTCTAAATTTTTATTTTTGGACTCCACTAGAGCAGCTCTGCATGATTCACAGTTCAAAAAACTCCTTATTTGTCTCATACTGGCCCTAAGTGCAGTCCCTCGATTTACACAGTTTCTCTTTACACTCCATTTTAGCTCCTGTCTCTTTAAGGCCCCCCCTCCCAATGAGTCCACTCTCTTCTGATTGGCCAGCTTTACATATCAGAGTTGTGTAACTTTACTGTCAATGCAAACCAGACATTTCCTGTTTTACTGCTTCAAATTAAAAGCTTTTAAGTGACTAACTATCAGGAGACTTTTATTGTGAAGAATTTACAGGAAGTGAAAGATGTTCCTCACTGAATTAGTAGAGCTTTGTTAGTGGCGCTAAAAACCGGTTGAAACAACAACATATGGAGCTGTTTGTTCAGTGGATCAGTTAGAAGTAATGCAGGGAGGAAGAGTACAAGCAGAAACAGTCACAGTGATGATGATGTTTGATGAAGAGCTGCAGATGACCAGCACACCTCCAACAGGTAAACTATTTATTTTACTTTGCTGTGCTGTGTAATGGTGTAATGGCTTGGTGTAACTACTCCCAGAGCGGAGCACCGATGCATGTTGTGCACGTAGCAGATGTCCATATAAAGAAATCCATCACAAACTGACGTCAGCTCGGGCTGAAAGTAGAAAAAAATGTTGGAAACTGAGCGTTCAGAGCAGTCTGAAGCTGCTGCTTTTTGCTCACAGGAATTACTGCTACATACGTTTACCTTGTTATTTGACACGTCGGCCACTTTTAACATGAACATCTGACATTGTGACATTATATATATGTCTGAAAATAAGGAAAAGCATAATACAGCCCCTTTAATCCAAAAGGCAGTGTACAGTAAACCATAAATTAATATTAATAACTTCAAGCCACACCCACACTCATAAGCTACTACTGTAACTATTGCAGCTGTAGCCCACCCTTCACATTCATCCTGTACAACATCTGGAGGATTCATCCCTTTCTCACTGGGGGCTCATTCTGGGGCCACATACCTAAAACTCTGTGTAGATTCATGACTAAAACTACACGCACAAAGCCAGAAATACGCATATGCATTGTTTTTTGTCAGGTTTATAAAGCTGTGCTGCACATGATTCTGTTTTATAAATCTCAATCATTGTGCAATTGTAGACACATGCACAAGAGTGATTTCCACTCCCATTGTAAGCCATAAATGGATGTAGACACCCCCTTAATCAGTAATTTGCATATAAAAATGCTGTTTGCGCCACAAGTTTTCAGGCATGGCAATGAAAAGAACGGCAAAAAAGATTATGAAATTGAGACTCTTGTTGTCGGAGAAGTTGAGAAAAGAAGATGTGTTTTATTTGATGATCTCACTTCTGGGATCACTAACGAAACCAAAACTACAGAATGGCAAAAAGGAACAGAGGCCATCAGCTCTGTAAATTCTGGTGCTGTCAATCTTCCTCTATAATCTATTTTGAATTTCATTCCTTATTATTTTTAATATTCAAATTATATTTGAGCTTTTAATGCTGACATTTAGCCTATTATTAATATTTACTATGTGCCTATACACAGTATACACAGGCATTGCCAATGCAACTATCAACATGTTGTTATACGTTCTGTCCACTAGAGGGCATTCCATCATTACCAATAAACAGGTGATAGCTTTCTTGCTAACAGCCAAACAGCCAAACAGCCAAAGACTGTTTAACTTTTAAGCACAGAATGAATAACATTAACTAAAATATAGATATTAAACAAGCTTTCATTGTACTGGATCATAGTAATTAAACTACACAGTTAATTGAAATATAAATAAATTCATGTCAGTTTGTGCTTGTTTACATCAATATGTGTTATTTGTGTTGGGATGCACTTTGAGCCCAAATGATAGCTTGAGTAGGAGCTGTGTGTCCAAACTCCAAACTGCAGCTGCAGCACTGATCACTCAGGCTCAAGTATTTTACTGTTGGCCTGCTTTTTTAAGTTTTTCTATTTGTTTGAAGGAAATCGAAAAACTTTCCACACATGGCTTCTTAAATGGTTAGGAGTGGTGATCTCCGTCTGTGCATCGCTTTCTGCCATATCTGATATGTTTGAGGTTAACGTTAGCACATTGCACGAGAGATTGTGATTCAGTCAGACTCAGAAAACTTTATTGTTCATCAGACGTGACAAAAGCATTTGTTTTCACATGTGGGTAGGCCAAGGCGAGAAGGGTGAGATTTCTCTGACGTTAGCCAACACATAAAAAATAAAAAATACACATTAGAATAGTAATTTCAGAATTGGTGATTAGTATTTTTTTATTTTTTTTATTTTTCCATTTATATTTGATTCATGAAATGTGTTCCAACAGCTCTAGTATGAACTGAGGAAAAATATGTTAGAAATGTTTAATTTAGATATAATCCAATAAACACAGCAAATGAAACTTGTTGTGATCAGTAACATGTATGTTAAACCTGTGTTAACTGATTTTTTGGCCACTTGTTTTCAGCAGAAAGATATAGTGAACACAACACTGACATATCGTCATCTTTTAAGTTAAGTTGTTGAACTTGTTAGCAAACAGTTGCTTATTTCCACATCCAGCAGTTACGGAGCAACATTATCATTCATTTGGAGTCGTGTTTCTGTCCACTTGGTGAATGTAAGTCCAATATTCACTCTCTTTTAGCTCTGTTTTTGCTCTCTACCAACTCCTGAGGGAAATATCTGGCTCTTAAGCTGCTAAGTTCACCAGCTAGTCTACAGCTAACTGTGTCTGTTTGCCGTTTGGTGCTGAGCAGGTAGTGTACAGTGGCTTTTTAGAGTGTGTTCTCTGAAAACAGCTGCCTGCTGCAGCTGAACGACGTTATGAGAGCGCTGAGAGTGAACTGAAACAGTAAAGTTGCAGCCAGACAGCTAAACAATGAGCTGAAACTCACTATAAAGCTCCATAAGGCCGAGGGGAGCTGCAGAGTCACTGTTAATTCTCTGTAGTTCATCACTATGAGTCATGACCAACACATTAAACACTGTCATCTTATACATGGTTACTGTAAAATAAACATAGATTATAGCTGCTGTAAGACCAGAAGAATTACACAACAAGGATCTGAATCTGCAAACACTGCTAGCTGACATGTGGTGCTTTAAACAAGTTGCTGTCCATGTAGCTGAAATGGATGATGAATTCACCTCACTTGGCTTATGTAGCTGTTTGCAAGCCATGTTATATATTAAAATACAAAGCATAAATGAAACAACTGACACAACAGAATAGTTCTACACAGTTAGAATCATCACAGAGTACATTTCTAAAAATGTTGCGTAAATTATAATCAACAGATCTCTGAGCTTGAGGGATTGTTTCCAGAAAGAAATATGTTAATTAAAATGAACATTTTGTTGTCTATGTTCTTTGATTTGATTGTTGTTAGAGGCAGTTATTGGAACATTGAACTAAAACACAAATAAAGCATCAAGTCCAATTTTCTACATGAATCATTGACTGTTCATATAGGTGAAGTCATTATGTCATCAAACTAACACAGATAAGTCTTTTGTCAGAGACCCTAAATTGTCTGTTAATGGGAAAAAAAACTCTATGTATTTGTATTTTTTGGGATTTGGGATTTTTCAATGAGGGAGAAGGAGTAGATGTCATTTTAAGGATTTTAATAAGGTAATTGAACTTTTTTGTGGAAAAATATATCAATACCATATCAGACAAATGATTATTGCAAGCATTTTCACATCTTAAAACATGTCTTGATGACATCTTCGATGTTGAAAACAAATATAAATACAATATCATTAAATACATAACAGTGGTACATTCATCAATGAGCACAATAAAGTGCCTGACTGCAGGTTCATCTAACTTTTTGTCATTTAACCTACTGCACCCCCTTTTGGACATAAAGGTTTTTACAACAATACATCCTGGAAATGATCATAAAAATAAACATAACCAATAAGAAGTCACTTCTCTTGTAGTCAAACTTATTTATTTATTAATTGACATATTTTTTGTCCAAAAAACTTGTATTTTCTTGTATTCACTTGTATTTTGTAACAGTTTCTCTGCAGGAATCAAAAGAGTATCCATAATATAATAATAGTGTAATGACTGTCTCCTAGAAATTAAATTCATATACAACTAAATTGTTTTGTTGTTTGTTATGTTGCCTTAACAAATGTAATCGCTGCCTGCTAACTTTTTTCTGTATTAAACTGAGACCATGATCTTTCCTAAAACTTAGCCGAGTTATTATCATTATCATTATTATTTATTTATTGGGACCATGTACAGTGTTAAACACAAATGTTACCATTTGATGTGCTGTACCAGAGTTAACTTATAGCTCATTTTCATCTGCAGTCACAGTTAAGACAGATAACAGCACAATAACAAACAGTACAAAGCAAAACACACTGGACGCATAATACAAAATACAAAGCTAATAACACATCATATACACCTACAATGTCAACTAGAAATTAATAATGTAAGCTTGTCAAATTAAAAGTAAGATTATTTGCTGCCAGTGCCTAAACATAACCACTGTATTGCAAGATCAGATCTTTGAGGATTTGCTCAGTTGGTGAAGATTCAGATATTTATTCTGAAACAGCCAAAGCCAGTAAAATGGTGCTCAAGCACTGTAGGTTGATTTGTTGATAGTACAGTAGAGGTTGCTTGGATCAACAGAAGCTCTACCAGAAAAAATGAAGCGACTTACAGGTTTTCTCATCATAAAGATTTAACTAATCAGAATCAGAAAGAGATTTATTGCCAAATAGCTTTATACAAGGAATTTGCTTTGTTGTTGTTGTTGTTGTGGTGCAAAACAGTCAAAAATAGAAGGTAAAGAGAAAAATACCACTACCACAAAAGACAGGTGATATTATTATACAAGTAAAAATTTACAATTAAAATGTGAAATATCATAAAAGTAATGATATGAACACTGTGGTCTACTATTTGTTGGGATTTTCGATGGTAGCGTAGACGTTGTTGGGATCTGCAGAGGCTCCAGCAGAAGCAGAGGAAGCTTTCACAGTGCTGTAGGTCACTGCATCACCTTCACCATCACCATCACCTTCAACCCGAACCTGAGAAACAAACAAAAAAAAGCACAACACATTTCATACACAACATACAGTACATATACTCAACATATGACACAATATAACCTGACAAACGTTCAGAAAATCCTGACTTTACTGCCATCTAAGAACTGACATGTTCACCATGTTTCAGCCTTTATCTGCTAATTAGATGATGAAATATCTTGTGTGTGAAGATGACATGATGGTCTGATGGTGGCGCTAGAGTAAAGATGAGGTGGTCACCAACAAAACATCACGATTCATCCTTTGTGGAATATAAACGTTTATAACAAATGTCATAAATCTTGCTTGCTGGTTTAGGACCACAGTACAGTACGTCAAGGATATGGCTGGTGATTTTCTAAATTGTATGTTCTATATTTGTTTTATTGTCAACAAATCTCATGTACAAAGATAAAAAAACAATGAACTGATCTACTAACAAGTATTGTATGTGTATCTAAAGCCTGATATATCTTATTCCTCTGTGATGTAGATCTCCATTGTTTTCCAAAAACTATTAAAAACATGTCAGTGAGCCACACTGCTGCACTGGCTGACATGTTCCTTCATTATAAAGAGTTTGTTCACATTAGTTTGTTTAGAAACGGCTCCAAAGACTAATGATCACATTTTCAGTCTTGAGCAAGTGGTTCCTTGTAACGCAGACGCTACTGAGCATATACAGGAATGCAGTTCTGTTTACAGAGCTTTGCTAGCTTGTTGTGCTACATATTACTAAAGTTCTTTATTCCAATGTAGTATAAAGTCAAGAGTGATATGTAGTAAAACAAGCCAGAGAAGCACTTTAAACAGACTCATGTTCCTGCACATGCTCAGTGGCATCTGCCTCACATAGAACTACTAATATCACTATTATTAGTGTTTTAGTGCTGTTTTTACACAAACTAATGTGCCAAAACTCTTTGTGATGAAGGAACATGTCACCCAGTACAACGGTGTGACTCATTTATATGTTTTTAATAGTTTTTGGACAACAGCAGACGTCTACAGCACAGAGATCAATTCATTGTTGGTTTGACTTTGCACATTAGATTTGTTGAAAATAATAAAAATATAGAAAATTGCCAGCAATATCCTTTAAAATAACTTGTTTTTTCTTCTTTCAGTAACAGCACCATGTATACCCAAACACAGCTTACCCGGGCTTCACTGTTGGTCTTCTTGGTGTAGCTGACAGAGGCGTAGGAAACACCATCTTCAGGATCAGCCTACACAGTGAAGACAACATGATGGCTGATCAGTAACATGTGGATACACTGATATACTGACTCACTCTCATGACTTGATTTTGTCTTGTCTGATCTCTGAATGCTTTCAAGTTTATTAATAGCTTTCTGAGCATGTGTGGTTTTTTTTCCATGACAACCAACATGCAACACTCATGACTTCCTGCTTCACAATCTTCTATTCTATCTATTCTGGTGTAATCGGCTGCATCATCTTACTTCTCTTTTCTTCTCTCTTGCACAAGAAAATTAAACTCAACAGTCGCTGCGTGTCTTATACAGTAAAGAACAAGGAAACATAACAGTGAGTGTAGCTTCGTGCAGTGTGTAATGTGTGATCTCACCGTGTCCTGACTGGTTTCTGGAGCAGATTGAGTCACTGCAGGGTTTACAGTCAGCCTCTGGACAAAAACAGAAAAGTTTCAATTTCTAAAGAAAGTACATGCTTCTTATTGGCTGGCAGGTGTAAAAAAAAAAAGTATAATTTGACATTATAGACCTGATTTAAAAGTTAAAGGACAAGGCTGGCAATTTTCTATATTTATCTTATTGTCAACAAATCTCATGTTTGGATCCAAACCAATAATGAACTGATCTGCTAACAAGTATTGTATGTGTATCATAGCCTGATGTATCTTATTCCTCTGTGTCGTAGACCTCCATTGTTGTCCAAAAACTATTAAAAACATGTAAATGAGCCACACTGCTGCATTGGGTGACATGTTCCTTCACCACAAACAGTCTGGTCATGGTACTTTGTTTAGAAATGGCTCTAAGCGATCAGGTTTTCAGTGTCTGGAGAGTAGTTCTGTATGGTTGTTGTTACTTGTTACCTACTTGTGCTACATATCACAACATATTATTATTATCACAACACTTATACAAAAGATGTACAGTGTAGTACAAAATCAAGAGGTTGTGATATGTAGCACAACAAGCTAGTGAAGTTCTGTAAACAGAACCTGCACATGCTCAGTGGCATCTGCCTTACACAGAACTACTCTCCAGAGACTGAAAACGTGATCACTGTTATTAGTGTTTGGAGCTGTTTCTAAACAAACTCTTCATGGTGAAGGAACATGTCACCCAGTGCAGCGGTATGGCTCATTTACATGTTTTTAATAGTTTTTGGACAACAACAGAGGTCTACAGCACAGAGGAATAAGATATATTTGATATACTTGTTGGTAGATCACTTCATTGTTGGTTCGTCTCTGCACATGAGATTTGTTGACAGTAAGAAAATAGACAGCTGTATCCTTTAAATCATGATCATAAGTCAGCAAGTGAGGTGTATTACTGTAAACCACAGTTAATTATAAACGACTATCATAAACACTACTGTGCAAAGTCATAAGTGTATAAGCATTTGATAATTCAGTTTTAAACTCACCGTGTCTTCATCTGTCTGTGTTTTGTTTCCTAAAAAGACAAAAGAGAGAGTCGACTTCCACAGTGAAACTCTGGGTTTGTCAAAAGTTCTTGTTTATAAAAGTTTCATCTGAGAATGTTCTTACCTGTAGTTCTCTTCTGTCTGATGACAACCACAACAATTATCAAGAGCGCTGCTAAACCCACAGCTGCAATGATGTACCAAACTGGAAGGAGAATAAAAATATTTAAAACATTTTGGCTGCAGCTTTCTGTTCTGTTCAAAATCCTTTAAAAGAAGAGAATATCTCCACCCGCAGCTTCAAGTTTAGATCTGGTATTCATACTTTTGTCTTTGAAAGCTAATAGAGAGAGAGAAAAAGATTTTTAAAAAAAGTTCTAAAAAGAAATACAAGAAATGTTCAGTTGCTACCATCTGGTGTTGGAGTTTCACTGATTGTGGGCTCTGTTGAGTTGGTCCTTGGTTTGTGGCTGTTTACAGTTCTTGTTGTTACTTCTGTTGTTGCTGTTGTTGTGTCGTCACCTGGACAAATGAAATAACAAAACACAAATTGTGAGGCAAGAAAATACCTTGTGTTCACCATTTGCATTTACTAAAATAATGATATCATCACAAATATACAAAGTAAACAAATGTAGTTTGTGATTCACATCAGTTTATGTTGATTACAAACAGTTAATCATATTCTCACCTGAGGACGGAGGGCTGAAGGTAAACAGATGCTCTTCGTTAGTATAACCATCTGTCACTTTACACTGAAATATCTCATGATATGTTGACTTCAGCTTGAGATGAAAAGCAGGAAATCCCACTGCACCATAGCAGCGATCCTGTGATATTGTCACGTCTTCATCCACATCATGACCCTCATACAGCCACTTCACTTTGTGTCTACATTGATCATATGTCGACTCAACGCAGGACAGCGTCACATAGTCACTGTCTTCACGTTCATTCACTGGTGAAGAACATAAAGACAAAATTGCTTCATCAGTTATTGTAATGTTTCAGTATATTGTTTTAACAGACAGTTTGAGCTGAAAACTTAATAATGTAAATACTCACTGCTAATAACAGACAGATAAAGCTGGGAGTCTGGTCCTGATCTGTGCTGTCGACAGTAATAAATACCAACATCCTCTCGTATGATCTTCTTTATAACCAGAGAACAGTTCGCTGTAACACTCAGTCTGTCTGATTTAACTTTGGTATTTTCTTGAATCTGTCCACGTTTGACCAGATCCACTGAGTATCCTGAACTGCTGTAGATCCAGTCAGTATTGTCACATTTATCCTGATTGGCTGTCACATTTTCACAAGGTAAAGTGGCATCATCTCCATCTCTGATAATGACGGAGGAAAACTGTCCAGTCACTGTTGTGAAAAAGATGAGATAGAATCATGAAAAATAAGCTGAAATATAAACATGGTTTTCATGTTTATAGTTAGTGTGAAGAAAGTTTTAGATTCAACAGAAGTTTGCAAAAGTGTCTCATTCTTGATTTTCAAGAGTCCACTGAACTCATCAGGTGAAAACAAACAGCTGTTGGCTGTCTTGATCACATAAAATGTTTCTGGTATGTTCAATGTATCCTTACCTGTAATCTGAAGCTCCAGTATCAGAAATAAAAACATTTGAATCCATCTGAATTCATCCATCATGCCTCTTTGTCTCTTTTTTCTCCTCCTTCTCAGCTATCAACAGTCAGAGTCTCTGAACTGGGTGAGTGTTTAAGAGAAATGGAGAATCTACTTCCTATAAGTCACTTCCTCATTGTGGCTGTCAGTGTATTTTTTTTCTCTTTTGCAAGTTGCCAAATTTATGTAGGCAGGGCCATATCCACTTTTCATGTACTCAAAATATTCAGTTTTAACAGCCAAAGACTGTTTAACTTTTACATTTTAGTCATTTATAGTTAACTTTCTCATTCACAGTGACTTACTGTCCACCAATAGATTAATAATCTATCAGCAGTTATAGTAACCAGCAGTCTTTTCTAAAAATACAGCTGCAGGAGGAAGCTGTGGTTCAGTGCAGAGTTGACACAAACCACTGATGTTTTCAGTCTCAAGGATGATGTGAAGAGAATCTGCTGACCAGAAATGAATAAGAATAACCTAAAGTCAAAATGTAAACTTCACTCATGCAGGAATCTTCTTACTATGAGAACTCAACCTGGGTCTTTGGAGTTGAAGGTGAAAGTCACCACTTGTGAACCCAAGAACTAAATTTCATTCAAAATTAAATTTCAATTACGAGTTTGAGTCAGTGTGACAATGTATGACTCACATTTTCTGAGAAAGGCTTTTGGGTATTATTTGACCAGTGCCTGGTCACTGACCTGGCCCAGTAGAGGGCACTGTTCTCTGCCTCTCCAGTGACTCATGCATCACAAAAAGTGTCTGTAAGGAATCTGGTATGCAGGGGGGGAGTCATGGGTGGAGCTAAGCAAGAGAAAAATATTACTCTTAAAGGGCAGCTACACCTACAGTCCTTAAAGAGGACCTAATATGCTTCTTTCAGCTCTAAATTTTTATTTTTGGACTCCACTATAGTAGCTCTGCATGATTCACAGTTCAAAAAACTCCTTATTTATCTCATACTGGCCCTTAGTGCAGTCCCTTAATATACACAGTTTCTCTTTACACTCTGTTTTAGCTCCTGTCTCTTTAAGGCCCCCCCTCGCAATGAGTCCACTCTCTTCTGATTGGCCAGCTTTAAGTATCAGAGTTGTGTAACTTTACCGTCAATGCAAACAAGACATTTCCTGTTTTACTGCGTCAAATTAAAAGCTTTTAAGTGACTAACTTACAGGAGACTTTTATTGTGAAGAATTTACAGGAAGTAAAATGTGTTCTTCACTGAATTAGTGGAGTTTTGTTAGTGGCGCTTAAAACCGGTCGAAACAACAACACATGGAGCTGTTTGGAGCAGTTTGTTCAGCGGATCAGTTAGAAGTAATGCAGGGAGGAATAGTACAAGCAGAAAAAGTCACAGTGATGATGATGTTTCATGAAGAGCTGCAGATGACCAGCACACCTCCAACAGGTAAACTACTTATTTTACTTTGCTGTGCTGTGTAATGGAGTCGTGGCTTGGCGTAACTACTCCCAGAGCGGAGCAGCGATGCGCGTTGTGCACGTAGCAGATGTCCATATAAAGAAATCCATCACAAACTGACGTCAGCTCGGGCTGAAAGTAGAAAAAAATGTTGGAAACTGAGCGTTCAGAGCAGTCTGAAGCTGCTGCTTTTTGCTCACAGGGATTACTGCTATATACGTTTACCTCGTTATTTGACATATCGGCCACTTTTAACATGAACATCTGAGATTGTGACATTATATATATATGTCTGACAATAAGGAAAAGCATAATACAGCCCCTTTAATCCAAAAGGCAGTGTACAGTAAACCATAAATTAATATTAATAACTTCAAGCCACACCCACACTCATAAGCTACTACTGTAACTATTGCAGCTGTAGCCCGCCCTTCACATTCATCCTGTACAACATCTGGAGGATTCATCCCTTTCTCACTGGGGGCTCATTCTGGGGCCACATACCTAAAACTCTGTGTAGATTCATGACTAAAACTACATGCACAAAGCCAGAAATATGCATATGCATTGTTTTTTTTGAGGTGTATAACGCTGTGCTGCACATGATTCTGTTTTATAAATCTCAATCATTGTGCAATTGTAGACAAATGCACAAGAGTGATTTCCACTCCCATTGTAAGCCATAAATGGATGTAGACACCCCCTTAATCAGTAATTTGCATATAAAAATGCTGTTTGCGCCACAAGTTTTCAGGCATGGCAATGAAAAGAACGGCAAAAAAGATTATGAAATTGAGACTCTTGTTGTCGGAGAAGTTGAGAAAAGAAGATGTGTTTTATTTGATGATCTCACTTCTGGGATCACTAACGAAACCAAAACTACAGAATGGCAAAAAGGAACAGAGGCCATCAGCTCTGTAAATTCTGGTGCTGTCAGTCTTCCTCTATAATCTAATTTGAATTTCATTCCTTATTATTTTTAATATTCAAATTATATTTGAGCTTTTAATGCTGACATTTAACCTATTATTAATATTTACTATGTACCTATACACTGTATACACAGGCATTGCCAATGCAACTATCAACATGTTGTTATACGTTCTGTCCACTAGAGGGCATTCCATCATTACCAATAAACAGGTGATAGCTTTCTTGCTAACAGCTAACAGCCAAACAGACTGTTTAACTTTTAAGCACAAAATGAATAACATGAACTAAAATATAAATATAAATAAGCTTTCATTGTACTGGATCATAGTAATTAAACTACACAGTTAACTGAAATATAAATAAATTCATGTAAGTTTGTGCTTGTTTACATCAATATGTGTTATTTGTGTGGGGATGCACTTTGAGCCCAAATGATAGCTTGAGTAGGAGCTGTGTGTCCAAACTCCAAACTGCAGCTGCAGCACTGATCACTCAGGCTCAAGTATTTAACTGTTGGCCTGCTTTTTTAAGTTTTTCTATTTGTTTGAAGGAAATCGAAAAACTTTCCACACATGGCTTCTTAAATGGTTAGGAGTGGTGATCTCTGTCTGTGCATCGCTTTCTGCCATATCTGATATGTTTGAAGTTAACGTTAGCACATTGCATGAGAGATTGTGATTCAGTCAGACTCAGAAAACTTTATTGTTCATCAGACGTGACAAAAGCATTCGTTTTCACATGTGGGTAGGCCAAGGTGAGAAGGGTAAGATTTCTCTGACGTTAGCAAACACATAAAAAATAAGAAAATACACTTTAGAATAGTAATTTCAGAATTGGTGATTGGTATTTTTTTTTTTTACTTTTCCATTTATATTTGATTCATGAAATTTGTTCCAACAGCCCTAGTATGAACTGAGGAAAAATATGTTGGAAATGTTTAATTTAGGTATACTCCAATTAACAGCAAATTAAACTTGTTGTGATCAGTAACATGTATGTTAAACCTGTGTTAACTGATTTTTTGGCCACTTGTTTTCAGCAGAAAGATGTAGTGAACACAACACTGACATATTGTCATCTTTTAAGTTGAATTGTTGAACTTGTTAGCAAACAGTTGCTTATTTCCACATCCAGCAGTTACGGAGCAACATTATCATTCATTTGGAGTCGTGTTTCTGTCCACCTGGTGAATGTAAGTCCAATATTCATTCTCTTTTAGCTCTATTTTTGCTCTCTACCAACTCCTGAGAGAAATATCTGGCTCTTTAGCTGCTAAGTTCACCAGCTAGTCTACAGCTAACTGTATCTGTTTGCCGCTTGGTGCTGAGCAAGTAGTGAACGGTGGCTTTCTAAAGCGTGTTCTCTGAAAACAGCTGCCTGCTGCGGCTGAACGACGCTATGAGAGCACTGAGAGTGAACTGAAACAGTAAAGTTGCAGCCAGACAGCTAAACAATGAGCTGAAACTCACTATAAAGCTCCATAAGGCCGAGGGGAGCTGCAGAGTCACTGTTAATTATCTGTAGTTCATCACTATGAGTCAAGACCAACACATTACACACTGTCAGCTTATACATGGTTACTGTAAAAAAAACATAGATTAGATAGAGACCAGGAGAATTGCACAACAAGGATCTGAATCTGCAAACACTGCTAGCTGACATGTGGTGCTTTAAACAAGTTGCTGTCCATGGTGCTGAAATGGATGATGAATTTGCCTCACTAGGCTTATGTAGCTGTTTGCAAGCCATGTTATATATTAAAATACAAAGCATAAATGAAACAACTGACACAACATAACAGTTCTACACAGTTAGAATCATCACATAGACTACATTTTCTAAAAATGTTGTTTAAATTATAATCAACAGATCTCTGAGCTTGAGGGATTGTTTCCAGAAAGAAATATGTTAATTAAAATGAACATTTTGTTGTCTATGTTCTTTGATTTGATTGTTGTTAGAGACAGTTATTGGAACATTGAACTAAAACACAAATAAAGCATCAAGTCCAACTTTCTACATGAATCATTGACTGTTCATATAGGTGAAGTCATTTTGTCATCAAACTAACACGGATAAGACTTTTGTCAGAGACCCTAAATTGTCTGTTGATGGGATTTTTCAATGAGGGAGAAGGAGTAGATGTCATTTTAAGGATTTTAATAAGGTAATTGAACTTTTTTGTGGAAAAAATATATCAATACCATATCACACAAATGATTATTGCAAGCATTTTAACATCTTAAAACATGTCTTGATGACATCTTCAATGTTGAAAACAAATATAAATACAATGTCATTAAATACATAACCGTGGTACATTCATCAATGAGCACAATAAAGTGCCTGACTGCAGGTTCATCTAACTTTTTATCATTTAACCTACTGCACCCCCTTCTGGACATAAAGCTTTTTACAACAATATATCCTGGAAATGAGCATAAAAATAAACATAACCAATAAGAAGTCACTTCTCTTGTAGTCAAAGTTATTTATTTATTAATTCACATATTTTTTGTCCAAAAAACTTGTATTTAAACAGTTTCTCTGCAGGAATCAAAAGAGTATCCATAATATAATAATAGTGTAATGACTGTCTCCTAGAAATTAAATTCATATACAGCTAAATTGTTTTACCAGTTATGTTGCCTTAACAAATGTAATCGCTGCCTGCTGACTTTTTTCTGTATTAAACTGAGACCATGATCTTTCCTAAAACTTAACCGAGTTATTATCATTATCATTATTATTTATTTATTGGGACCATGTACAGTGTTAAACATAAATGTTACCAATTGATGTGCTGTACCAGAGTTAGCTTATAGCTCATTTTCATCTGCAGTCACAGTTAAGACAGATAACAGCACAATAACAAACAGTACAAAGCAAAAACACTGGACGCATAATACAACATACAAAGCTAATAACACATGACATACACCCACAATGTCAACTAGAAATTAATAATGTAAGCTTGTCAAATTAAAAGCAAGATTATTTGCTGCCAGTGCCTAAACATAAACACTGTATTGCAAGATCAGATCTTTGAGGATTTGCTCAGTTGGTGAAGATTCAGATATTTATTCTGAAACAGCCAAAGCCAGTAAAATGGTGCTCAAGCACTGTAGGTTGGTTTGTTGATAGTACAGTAGAGGTTGCTTGGATCAACAGAAGCTCCATCAGAAAAAGTGACGCGACTTACAGGTTTTCTCATCATAGAGCTTTAACTAATCAGAATCAAAAAGAGATTTATTGCCAAATAGCTTTATACAAGGAATTTGCTTTGTTGTTGTTGTGGTGCATAACAGTCAAAAAATAGAAGATAAAGAGAAAAATACCACTACCACGAAAGACAGTTGATATAACTATATAAATAAAAATTTACAATTAAAATGTGAAATATCATAAATCAGATATAAAGTAAAAGTAATAATATGAACACTGTGGTCTACTATTTGTTGGGTTTGTTGATGGTAGCGTAGACGTTGTTGGGATCTGCGGAGGCTCCAGCAGAAGAGGAGGAAGCTTTCACAGTGCTGTAGGTCACTGCATCACCTTCACCATCACCATCATCTTCAACCCGAACCTGAGAAACAAGGGAAACAGCACATTTCATACACAACATACAGTAAATATACTCAACATGTGACACAACAACCTGACAAAGAAAATCCTGACTTTACTGCCATCTAAGAACTGACATGTTCACCCTGTTTCAGCCTTTATCTGCTTATTAGATGATGAAATATCTTGTGTGTGAAGATGACATGATGGTCTGATGGTGGTGCAAGAGAAAAGGTGAGGTGGTAACCAAAAAACATCACGAACCCAAATTCCCCATCCACATCTCTGGAAAACCCATAACCATAACAGACTCTTTCAAATTTCTTGGCACATTCATCAGTAACACACTCAAATGGAAGATCAACATGGACCACATCACCAAAAAAGCCCACCAGAGACTGTTTTTCCTTCAACAGCTCAAGAAATTCAAAATCAAACAATCCCCCCTTCTTCAGTTTTACACTGCCATCATTGAAAGCATACTCATCTCATCTATAACAGTCTGGTACGACAGCCTGGACAGTCACTCAAGAAAAAAACTGCAGCGTATAGTTAAAAAAGCATCCAAGATCATTGGCAAACCCCTCCCATCAGTTGAATCACTACATATCAAACGCATTATCAAAAAGGCAAATAAAATAATCTCTGACCCCCCTCACCCTGCTCACCACCTGTTCCAACTGATGCCCCACAAGAGGTGCTATAGATCCTTGTCCACTAAAACATCCCGTTTCAAACACAGCTTCTTCCCCACTGCCATAAGGACCCTGAACACCTTGCAATAATCTTTGCAATAATCCCTACCTGATGCACCTGCACTTTAAATGTCATGTCAGACAGTGTATATACTGTCTGTAAATATTGTTGTGTAAATTCATGTATATTGTCTGTTGTGCCAGTCCTATGTTAAACTGTTATGAGCTTCCATACATGCTGTACTGAAAGCAAATTCCACTGACCTTGGTTGTGTGGTCATTAAACAATTGATTGACTGAGATTTGTTGACAATAATAAAAATATAGACAATTGCCAGCGATATCCTTTAAAATAACTTGTTTTTCCTTCCTTCAGTAACAGCACCATGTATACCCAAACACAGCTTACCCGGGCTTCACTGTTGGTCTTCTTAGTGTAGCTGATGGAGGCGTAGGAAACACCATCTTCAGGATCAAACTACACAGTGAAGACAACATGATGGCTGATCAGTACCGTGGATTTATACTGACTCACTCTTACGCCTTGATTTTGTCTTGTCTGATCTCGACAATAGAAATAGACGGTCTGTCAATTACAGACCATGTGAAATACAGACACAGCTTACCCAGGCTTCACTGTTGGTCTTCGTGGTGTAGCTGATGGAGGCGTAGGAAACACCATCTTCAGGATCAGCCTACACAGTGAAGACAACATGATGGCTGATCAGTAACATGTGGATACACTGATATACTGACTCACTCTCATGACTTGATTTTGTCTTGTTTGATCTCTAAATGCTTTCAAGTTTATTGACAGCTGTCTGAGTATGTGAGTTGTTTTTCTCCATGAAACTCCACGTGCAACACTCATGACTTCTTGCTTCACACTCTTCTAGTCTAGCTATTCTGGTGTAATCGGCTGCATCATCTTACTTCTCTTTTCTTCTCTCTTGCACAAGAAAATTAAACTCAACAGTCGCTGCGTGTCTTACACAGTAAAGAACGAAGAGTGTGTAATGTGTGATCTCACCATGTCCTGACTGGTTTCTGGAGCAGATTGAGTCACTGCAGGGTTTACAGTCAGCCTCTGTAAAACAAAAACAGTAAAATTTCAATTTTTAAAGGAAGTACATGCTTCTGATTGGCTGGTAGGTGTAAAAAAGTATACTATGACATTATAGACCTGATTTAAAAGTTAAAGGACAAGGCTGGCAATTTTCTATATTTTTCTTATTGTCAACAAATCTCATGTTTGGATCCAAACCAATAATGAACTGATCTACTAACAAGTATTGTGTGTGTATCCAAAGCCTGATATATCTTATTCCTCTGTGTCGTAGACCTCCGTTGTTGTCCAAAAACTATTAAAAACATGTAAATGAGCCACACTGCTGCACTGGGTGACATGTTCCTTCACCACAAACAGTTTGGTCAAGGTACTTTGTTTAGAAATGGCTCTAAGCGATTTACAAAAGATGCACAATGTAGCACAAAATCAAGAGGTTGTGACATGTAGCACAACAAGCTAGTGAAGCTCTGTAAACAGAACCTGCACATGCTCAGTGGTGTCTGCCGTAAACAGAACTACTCTCCAGAGACTGAAAACGTGATCACTGTTATTAGTGTTTGGAGCTGTTTCTAAACAAACTCTTCATGGTGAAGGAACATGTCACTCAGTGCAGCAGTGTGGCTCATTTACATGTTTTTAATAGTTTTTGGACAACAACAGAGATGTACAGCACAGAGGAATAAGATATATTTGATATACTTGTTAGTAGATCACTTCATTGTTGGTTCGTCTCTGCACATGAGATTTGTTGACAGTAAGAAAAATATAGAAAATCGACAGCTGTATCCTTTAAAGCACGATCGTACGACTATCATAAACACTACTGTGCAAAGTCATAAGTGTATAAGCATTTGATAATTCAGTTTTAAACTCACCGTGTCTTCATCTGTCTGTATTTTGTTTCCTAAAAAGACAAAAGAGAGAGTCGACTTCCACAGTGAAACTCCGGGTTTGTCAAAAGTTCTTGTTTATAAAAGTTTCACCTGAGAATGTTGTTACCTGTAGTTCTCTTCCATCTGATGACAACCACAACAATTATCAAGAGCGCTGCTAAACCCACAGCTGCAATGATGTACCAAACTGGAAGAAGAATAAAAACATTTAAAACATTTTGGCTGCAGCTTTCTGTTCTGTTCAAAATCCTTTAGAGAAGAGAATATCTCCACCCGCAGCTTCAAGTTTAGATCTGGTATTCATGCTTTTGTCTTTGAAAGCTAATAGAGAGAGAGAAAAAGATAAAAAAAAGTTCTAAAAAGAAATACAAGAAATGTTCAGTTGCTACCATCTGGTGTTGGAGTTTCACTGATTGCGGTTGAGTTGTTGTTGTTGTGGTTGTTTACAGTTGTTCTTGTTGTTACTTCTGTTGTTGGTGTTGTTGTTTTGTCACCTGGACAAATGAAATAACAAAACACAAATTGTGAGGCAAGAAAATACCTTGTGTTTACCATTTGCATTAACTTAAATAATGATATCATCACAAAAATACAAAGTAAACAAATGTAGTTTGTGATTCACATCAGTTTATGTTGATTACAAACAGTTAATCATATTCTCACCTGAGGACGGAGGACTGAAGGTAAACAGATGGTCTTTGTTAGTGTAACCATCTGTCACTTTACACTGAAATATCTCAGGATATGTTGACTTCAGCTTGAGATGAGAAGCAGGAAATCTCACTCTACCATAGCAGCCATCCTGTAATATTGTCACGTCTTCATCCACGTCATGACCCTCATACAGCCACTTCACTTTGTGTCTACATGAATCATGTGTCCACACAGAGCAGGACAGCGTCACATACTCACTGTCTTCATGTTTATTCACTGGTGAAGAACATCAAGACAAAATTGTTGTAATGTTTCAGTATATTGTTCTAACAAGACAGTTTGAGCTGAAAACTTAATGGTGTAAATACTCACTGTTAATAACAGACAGAACAACGTCGGCGTCTTGTTGTGACATGTGCTGTCGACAGACGTAACGACCAACATCCTCTCGTGTGACCTTCTTTATAACCAGAGAACAGTTCGCTGTAACACTCAGTCTGTCTGATTTAACTTTGGTATTTTCATGAATCTGTCCACGTTTGACCAGATCCACTGAGTATTCTGTACTGCTGAAGAACCAGTTAGAATTGTCACATTTATCCTGATTGGCTGTCACACTTTCACAAGGCAAAGTCGCATCATCTCCATCTCTGACAATGACAGAGGAAAACTGTCCAGTCACTGCTGTGAAAAAGAGGTGATAGAATCATGAAAAATAAGATGAAATATAACCATGGTTTTCATGTTTATAGTTAGTGTGAAGAAAATTTTAGATTCAACAGAAGTTTGCAAAAATGTCTCATTTTCAGTTTCTAAGAGTCCACTGAACTTATCAGGTGAAAACAAACAGCTGTTGGCTGTCCTGATCACATAACATGTTTCTGGTATGTTCTATGTATCCTTACCTGTAATATGAAGCTCCAGTATCAGAAATAAAAACATTTGAATCCATCTGAATTCATCCATCATGCCTCTTTGTCTCTTTTTTATGCTCCTTCTCAGCTATCAACAGTCAGAGTCTCTGAACTGGTGAGTGTTAATGAGAAATAGAGAATCTACTTCCTATTAGTCACTTCCTCACTGTGACTGTCTGTATTTTTTTTCTCTCTTTTGCAATTTGCCGAATTTATGTAAGCAGGGCATATCCGCTTTACACCTACCCGAATTTCTCAGTTTGAGCAACCAAAGACTGTTTAACTTTTACACTTTAGTCCTTTATAGTTAACTTTCTCATTCACAGTGATTTACTGTCCAACAATAGATTAATAATCTATCAGCATCTATAGTAACCAGCCGTCTTTTCTAAAAATACAGCTGCAAGAGGAAGCTGTGGTTCAGCGCGGAGATGACGCAAACTGCTCATGTTTTCAGTCTCACGGATGATGTGGAGAGAATCTGCTGACCAGAAACTAATAAAAATGTAAAAGGAATCTTCATTTGCTAAAGTAAGATCTCAACCTGAGTTTTTAGAGTTGAAGGTCAAAGTCACCACTTGCCCACCCAGGAACTAAATATCATCTAAAATAAAATTTCAGGTATGAGTCTGAGTCAGTGTAATTGTCGCATTTTCCGAGAGGGGGCTTGGGAGTATAGTGTATAGCCTGGTCACTGACAGTGACTGTACATAAAATGGACGTCATGACAGCTCCCCAAAAGTGAAGCCCAAACATCTGGATCACCTCCTGGTGGCTGGCTGCAGTATAGGTCATAAATCCCGCCCCACTCCATTTTAGTGGTTGGGACATGAGCCAAACTAAAAAGTCAAAGTACATCAAATAAATTTTTCCCAAATATGGTTTCTGTCATTTTAGGTAGCTCTTATCGCGCAGATGTTTGTCCAAGTGCTCATTTATCTGATAAGTTTGTTTTTAATTAGTTATTTGACGATATAAAAAGGGGGTGTGACATCATGATTGACAGCTGTGACAGCTGCTCTCAAACCTCCATCAGGATGGGGCCGCCCCACTCTATTGAATTAACTCCAAAAGAAGTCACACAGGCAAGATGGCAGCTCTTTTTGTTGATATTTTGCGATAGGAAGTGGAGACATGTTACCCATATTTATATACAGTCATGATCACTGACTTGGCCCGGTAGAGGGCGATGTTTTCTGCCTTTCCAGTGACTCATGAGTCACAAAAAGTATCCGTGGGGAATCTGGAGCTAAGCAAGAGAAAAAAAGAGTGCTGCTTTAAGAGAGTTTAAATGAGTCATGGGTAGAGCCCAGCCATTTACTCTCTTTGTTCCACGCACCCGCCTTCAGACTCGTGGTGATCGAGGTTTTGAGGCTGTGACACCTAAGCTGTGGAACGCTCTGCTTGCACCCTTAAGGTCTGCTGATACTGCTTATTCATTTAAAAAGCAGCTTAAAACACACCTTTTTAGACAGGTATTTGAGTATTTACTGTAAGTAGTTGACATTTTATATTTCCATGTTTTATTGTGTATTTTTCTGTGCACTTTTTTTTTTTTTTACTGTGTGTTTTTTATTACAGATTGTTTATTTTCTCTGTATTTCTTTGTGGCATCATGCTCATGTAAAGCACTTTGTGACGATTGTCTGTGAAAAGCGCTATATAAATAAATTTTACTTACTTACTTTACCTAGTCACACACACCAAAATGTTAACACCTTTTGTGAATCACAAATTTTTTGGACACTGACAGAATGAAAGTTCTTTCTGTTTACAAATACATAGTTATCTTATCCTCTATTTATCTGAGCTGCCCTTATTGCAACATGTGTACAGTCAAATGCTCCAATCACATTTGGAAAACTGGACATTGCTGCAAATTGTGTTTTGATGTCAGCCTGCTCACCCGCATCATATGGGAAAGTGATGTATCTGTATGTCCCTGTTAAAAGGAATCCAAATGTTTTTAAAACCTGAAGACTGACAGGAGTTGGATGGTTTCTCTGGGTCTGGCGCTCTAAAGCCGGACTCAGTTCCTCACACAGCTGAAGGAGAACAGCCCTCAGAAGCCCAATGAGCTATAAGCCAATTATCATCATTAGCCAGAAAATCAGAACGGTCTCTAAATACTCGTTCTTGTCTTATAGCCACATTGGCAAAGTCCTCCAACAACACCAGAGCTGCCATCCTTACGCACGACCATTACACACGACCGCAGCTATTTATAACACCCAGAGTGTCATTAATTAATGATACACCTGTAAAGATCATCTGCAGTGATGTCTGAATTATCAGCAAGCCATCCAAAATAGCAATGATTAGTTAATAAAAATGGTATCGAAACAGTTTACAAGAGCTTCACGATGAAAAATAAGGATATCAGATAAAACGATGCCGAAGGAAACAAAATAAGAAGAAGCCGGATCAAACTGAGCACAAACGCAATTATTTACAATACAGGCTATAAGGCTATAGTTGTGTAAATAGCAAACCGATAATAATAATGCAGAGAATGTTAGCCACTTCATCGTATCACACTTTGCTTGCTCTAGAAAAAAACAGCCCATTCTCACTCCCAACTCGGCACATATCGACGCTTTGTCAGGACCCCGTGGTGCCACTTTTTAACGCACTGGGTAGTGTCATTTTTTAACGTGCACGGTAGTCCGATAGACTTCTGTTGGACTCCCACAATATCTGAAATAGACATCAGAGACCGATGAAGTCTCTATAAGGTGACAAATTTCAGCCTGGTCGCCAGAATAAAATGTTAGCATCGTACGTTTCTGCAAACCACAGATACGTTGAATATGTACATCTCAACACCTGTAATACGGAGTATATTAACATTTCAACAATATGTATCATATCAACATTTCTGAAGTTGTGTGTCATCACTTGACATCTATATAAGCTGACTTTCTTATTACGAGGCGGAGGGGTTGGTGGATGGCTTCCAACTTTCTGCTTGTTGTTGGCAGAAAGTTGGAAATCAGCACAGAGCACAGTTCGAGGCCACCTTGCCATTTTTTTTTTATTTTAACCCAAACCATGATCTTTCCCTAACCCTAACCAAGAGGTTTTTGTGCCTAAACGTAACCAGACCTTAACCACTGCGTTGTCACACCATAAAATATAATTATTTTTTAACAGTGACTGCCGTGATATTGCATGTTGAAAAATGATGCTAAACGCTAAAGGGGTACCCAATGTGTTAAAAAGTGACGCCACGGGGTCCTGACCAAGCTTTGATATGTGACAAGTTGGGAGTGAGGATGTGTTGGAAAAACATGTACGCATGGTCTAAAGAATGCATGAGGTGCGCACACTCTGTTTTTATAAATACCAGTTTATGTGCGGGAAATCGTGTATTCATGTTTTTTGATCGTTTATGCATCGTTTATGGATGTGGCCCCAGGTGTTTTCATCTCCTGCCTGTTGCAGCTCCTTCCTCACTAAAACCCCTGCATCTGCCACCAGACCTCTGCAACTGGTCCAAAATGTTGCTCTCTGTCTGCTGTTCAACGTTCTCCCACACCACTTCCCTTCTGATCTGTCAAACTAATGCAGTGCAAGATAATGAAAGTCATGTTAATACAATTACAAAACACAGTGCGAGTGTTAAATAAATCTTTATTTGCAGATTTTTATGATTACATTATCACTTATAACAAACACAAAACTGTTACTGACTCAAGTCCATATCTCATATGCTCTACAAAATTTACAAAGAAATATTGAACTCACAACAAACATATTAACAGCAATGATAATTACAGTTCTTCTGTACACCGAGTGATAAAAACTGGGGCCAAGACAAGCAAAATCCTAAAATCAGCTCTAAATACTGTAAAAATGGAAGCCACTTAAAGGAAGCAAAAAAAAAAGCATATAACTGGTTGAAAATACATTCTATTCTATTCTATTCTATTCTATTCTATTCTATTCTATTCTATTCTATTCTATTCTATTCTGCCTTTTCTGTTTAATGAAGTTAAAATCCAGCTGCTGTGTTCTGAACAGGCTGCAGGTGAGAAAGATTTTGTTGTTGATCAGTGGCGTCTGACTGAGGCTTTTTCATAGTTTACTGCTCCATCATCTTTATTGTTATGCACCTGTGGAATAACAACACAACAGACTTGATAACTTAAGGAAATTAGAGATATTCTGACACTTTACAGATATAATCCCTGACTGTTATAGTGCCCAAACGCTCCAACAAAATCCCCAAATTTTCCTCCCAACTGACTGTTGATGTATAATAACTGAACACTGTGTCATGGAGTTTCTTCTTGAACTCTTTGGTCACTTTGGACGCTGCAGTTTGTGTTGTTGTTGTAATGAACTCTATAATATTTTCAGGATAACCTAATATGTGAATATTTGTTTATGATATTTACTTTAATATACTGTATATATACAGTATCAGTAAAAAGTTTGGACACAACTACTCATTCAATGGTTTTTCTTTGTTTCTATTATTTTCTAGATTGTAGAAAAATACTGAAAAACTATGAAATAACATTAATTATGTGGTAAGCAAATGTATAAACAAAGCAAAATTTGTTTTAAATTTTAGATAATTTGAAATAGCCACTTTTTGCTTTGATGCGGGTTCCCACATATGATTGGGTCATTGGGTCGTTGCTCTGATGAAAAACAAATGTTGGTCCCAC
Source organism: Thunnus albacares (assembly GCF_914725855.1). Lineage (NCBI taxonomy): Eukaryota > Metazoa > Chordata > Actinopteri > Scombriformes > Scombridae > Thunnus > Thunnus albacares. The sequence goes on along the minus strand of NC_058121.1, from coordinate 26,439,658 downwards.
TAAGCACAAACCAGATGGGATGGCGTGTCGCTGCAGAATGCTGTGGTAGCCATGTTGGTTAAGTGCACCTTGAATTCTGAATAAATCACCAACAGTGTCACCAGCAAAGCCCCCCCTAACACCATCACACCTCCTCCTCCGTGCTTCAGGGTGGGAACCACACATGGAGATACCATCCGTTCACTTTCTGTGTGTCTCACAATGACACGGAGGTTGGAACCAAGAATTCAGACCAACGTATAGATTTCCACCAGTCTAATTATTCTGTGTGTTTCTTGGCCCAATAGATTCTCTTCTTCTTATCGGTCTCCCTCAGTAGTGGTTTCTTTGCAGTAATTTGACCATAAAGACCTGATTCAGGCAGTCTGTGATTGTTAGATGTGTCTATTACTTCACCTCTGGGAAGCATTGATGTGGGCTCTAATCTGAGGTGCTGTTTATTTCTGAGGCTGGTAATAAACTTCTCTCCAGCAGAGGGAGCTCTCGGTCTTCCTATCCTGGGTCAGTCCTCACGAGAGCCAGTTTCATCACAGTGTTTGATGGGTTTTGTGACTGCACTTGAAGAAACTTTCATTCACTTTTCAGTTTCTTGAAATTTTTGAGATTGACTGACCTTCATATCTTAAAGTAATGGTGGACTGTTGTTTCTACTTACTTAGCTACATTACAGATTACTACAGTAGTGGAATAGGGCTGTTTCCTGTAAACCAACACGACCTCGGCACAACACAACTGATGGTTTCAAACACATTAAAAAGGCAAGAAATTCCAACTTTTGACAAGGCACACCTGTTAATTAAAAAGCATGCCAGGTGATTACCTCATGAGGCTGGTTCGGATATTGCCAATAGTGTGGAAAGCTGTCATCAAGGCAAACAGTGGCTACTTTGAGGAATCTAAAATATTTCTTTATATATAACTTATTGGATAAGAATTAGATTATTTTGTTTTACAAGTCACATGTTGCCATTCATCTGGGTTTTTGTTCCCTGAGCTTAAAGTTTAGTTTAAAACGTAAAAATCTGGGTTTGTCAGCACTTCTTGTTCATTAAAGTTCTGTGAATGTTCTCACCTTTAGTTCTGGTCCATATGTTGACTGACACAACAGTTATTAAGAGCGCTGCTAAACCCACAGACACGATGATGAACCTCAACCAAACTGCAAAGAGAACTAAAACAATAAAATTGTTGTCACGGACAGGAAGCACCTGAACACCGAAATTACAATCTCTGCAAATGACATTAAGAAATGACAGATAAAAAAAGTATGATTTAATCTTCAAACTTCAAATCCATCAAATAAGTAGCTAAAATATGAAAGAAATACAGTATATATAGCATGTGTGCTTTTTACAACCTAAAAATGTTGCATTTATCAGTGCTACATATAATTAGTGGAGTTCTGATGATAAGCTATTGGCTAATATATCCAAAAATACAAATCTACAAATGACATTTAGAAATATTTCTCTTCTATCTTTTTTTGTACTTTTAACATCAAAGACTGAGAGACAGAAAGAGAGAGAACAGCGAGCAACAACAAGGTTTGAGACTCTTTGAGACATGTGTGAACGTCTCAAAGACGTTTATACTGACGTTCATACTTTAGATTTCAAAAGAGAAAGAAAGAGACACAAGTTGTTCAGTCACTACCTTGCTGTTTTGTTGCAGTATCAATGGTTGTAGGTGTTGTTTGGTTCATCGTTGTCTTTGTGTCGTTTCCCATTGTTGCTGTTGTTTTTGTGTCCACATCTGGACATATGGAAAAAAAAGGGAATTCAACAGTCATTGTCTGCAGTATAACAGATAAAAGTATGACTTAATCTTCATACTTCAAATCTATCAAATAAACAAATGTATTTTGTTAATTCTCACGTCAGGATGAAGTCATTTTAAAGAGCTCATCATATTCCCTTCTGATTTCTCACCTGAAGACTGAGGGCTGAAGGTAAACAGCTGCACTTTTCCAGTGTTTTTATCTGTCACATTACACTTGAATAACTCAGAATACTTTGACGTCTCAGCAAGATGGGAAGTTGTAAACATCACAGCGGCAAAGCAAGAAGACTGTGACTCCTTCGTGTGCTGAGTGTTCACATCCCAATAATTACCCTCATACACCCACTTCACTGTCTGTCTACACTGTTCACATGTCGACACAGAGCAGCTTAACGTCATCTCATCAGTGTTCTTATGTTCAGTCACTGGTGAAGATGGAGATATTGTGAGAGAAAGACAACAAGAGTCAGATTAACTTCATCACTGTGATCATAATTATTGTAATGTTTCAGTATATTGTTCTAACAAGACAGTTTGAGCTGAAAACATTATGATGTAAATACTCACTGGTAACAACAGACAGATGAACCTGAGAGTATTGACCTTGTTGTTGTCCTGATTTGAACTGTCTGCAGGTGTAAAGACCAACATCCTCAACTGTGACCTTCTTTATAACCAGAGAACAGTTCGCTGTAACACTCAGTCTGTCTGATTTAGCTTTGACATTTTCATCAATCTGCCCAAGTTTAATCAGCTCTACTGCTGCTGTGCTACTTAAACAACTGAAGAGCCAGGTAGTACTGTCACATTTATCCTGATCAGTCATCACATTTTCACAAGACAAAGTGACTTCATCTTCATCTCTGACAGTGATGTAGAGGGAAGTTTGTCCAGTTACTGCTGTTGAGAGAAAAATGTGAAGATAGAACAGAGGTTTACAAATGTGCCTTAGCCTCTGAAAAGTCATCTAAACTCACAAACAGCATACTTGGCTGTCTGAACTAAATAAAGCTTAGTGAATAAAGTAGTTAGTTATGTATAATGTATGTACTTTACCTGTAAATGGAAGCACCAACATGAGAAATAAAGACATTTTAATCCATCTGAAATCAACCATCGTGCTCCTCTTTCTGTCCTTCTTTGAACTATCAGCTCCACACATGATGTAGAGAAGAATCCGTCGCCCCGACCGGACTGATGAACAAACTCCTCCTTCAGTCACACTGAAGGAGGAGCGAAGTCACACTGAAGTCCAAATTTGAAAGCAGTTGCCACAGAAACTATACTGAAGTAGCTATCTGTAGTGAGCCACGTCACCTGATGCTCTAACCTCACCTCAACTTTGATGACACGACCACCTGGCTGAGTGGAAGTGGTGATTGTGGTTAAAACTGCATCTAAAACCATCTCTCACACAACGATGATGTATGTGTCACTTTACTTATATGGTATCATACAAAACAGGTTGCAGAATGATCTCAGCTGCAGTTTGAAGTTATTTGGATCAAGGTGAGCTGTGACAAAGTGGAGGTGTTAATGCAGTTTGGGTTTATTTTTATCTTTGGCGGTAAGCTATGACCGCCCTCTTTACAATCTTTCTGCACTTCACTTGATCACCTGTTAGACTCAACATTTGTCTTTAGTCTCACAGTGCTTTTGTGACAATAATGTCTTTGAGCTCATGAAAAGAAGAAAAAGACTGAGGAGATTGAATGTGTGAAGATTGTTAATTAATATAAATGATCACCAGAAAGCAACTGGTCTTTTTTTAAGATAGCGTTGAGTAGAAAACAGACATGATTCACGCTGATGTTTGACGGCACACATGAGCAGACAGGTGAGGACAGAATTGGACTCTTGATGCTCATGGTGCATAGTATAGAAGTAGAGGGTGAATGTTTCTAACCACTCACCACCAAAACCACAACACACGTCCTTTCCACTGTTTTTCAAAGTATTTCATGTTTATAATCATGACCTCATCATCTAATGCTTTTAAAAACATGGAAACATTGTTTTCTCACATCCTGTGCACAGGTGTGGTGCAACATGGTGATGCGCAGCAGCTGGGAAAGAACACAGATAAGATGATGTTTTAGTTGTCTGAGTGTGCTTGTTGTGCTACATATCACAACACAACACATGTTATTTACAAGAGGTTGTGATATGCCAGCACATGCTCAGTGGCCTTACACACATTAAATCAAAAAGCTACAGTGTGTGATGAATGTATTTGCTTTAATCTATCTCTCTACAATAATGCACCAAACATGAATGTTTATTCTTAAAAAAGTCTGAAAGAAGTATGATACATAAATTGAATTTTATTTTAAATTGTAAAACTGTACAATAGATCATCAACCCTTCTGGATTTCTTACATTTTCCACTCATTCAGATGTTTAATACTTGACTCTCAAGGGTGACATCATTTATTTAGTCCAAGTAAGGGATGTCACATGATCACATCCTACTTCTGCTCAGTTTGCCTTTTAACGCTTTTGTACCACAACAAGGTAAACTGACCTGAGACATACATTATAACACTCTAAACAATATCAGATACATGCTTAAAGAGAAAAAAATGATCAGAAGAAATAAAACAACAGTGAAAACTAAGATTTGAACTTTGACTCAATGTTAGCACACCCATCGCTGAACTCATAAAGCACCTGATAGTGAGTTCATTAAGGATATCTTAACTTATTAGATCTCTCTCTGGATAAAAAGCTAATTACAGAAATACAACATAGAAGAGAGTAAACTATTAAAAATCATATCAAACAGTGAATCATTATAATACTGAAAAACACCTAAAATGCTTTTTTTTTTATGTCTTTCCCTTCATGTGTCAAGCACAGTCAGTTCTGCACACTGTAAAAAACTGAATATTAGGATAACACTGTTACTTGTTGGGTTTGTTGATGGTAGCGTAGAGGTCGCTGGGGTCAGTGGAGGCTCCAACAGAAGAGGAGGAATATTTCACAGTGCTGTAGGTCACTGCATCATCTTCATCATCACCATCACCACCAACCTGGGAAACAAAAGGGAAACAGCATCACACATAAATTACACATAATGACATGAAAAAGCATAACAACATAACTCGACAGGAGCTGAGAGATCTGAAAGTCATCATTTTGCTTTTATTTAATAACTGAAATATTATTTTCAATAACATTTTCCGTCATTCAGTAACAACCAAACACTCAGCTTACCCGGGCTTTACTGTTGGTCTTCCTGGTGAAGCTGATGGAGGCGTAGGGAACACCATCTTCAGGATCAGCCTACACAGTGAAGACAACATGATGGCTGCTCAGTAACATGTGGATTTATACTGACTCATTCTTCTAATCTTATGTTATTCTCTCTCTCAGAAGGAAATTAGGCTCAAAAGTCACTGTGTCACATTTTAAAGAACAAATATGTACAAAATCAAGTGTAATTTTATACTGGGTGTAGTGTGTAATCTCACCCTGTGCTGACTGGTTCCTGGAGTCACTGCAGGGTTTATGTTCAGTCCCTGGACAAATAACAGTCTAGTTACAGTTTTCTATTGACAGCAATAGATACTTAAAGGAGGCATAACATGCTTTTTTGTGATTTCCTGTCTTATATATACTGTTATTATGTTAGATGTCTATGTTAAACATAATCAAAGTTGACTTAAAGGTGAATGTATGTAAAAATGCTCCCTGACAGTCAAAAGTCAGGGCTTCAGCCTGTCATGAACGCTCCATTTGCAAAGTTACCTCTACTTCCTCATCAAACTGACATCAGATCGTTGGCACATGCCCACAAACAGCCGTCTGTTCCGTAAGACTTTTGAATATTTTGGATCAGATTTTGGCTCTAACATGTACAGATGTATTTGAGAAGTTTTAAGTAAAGAACAAGAAAAAGAGGTGAAATCTGACCACTACTGTTTGTTTATGTATTCTCTGGAGCCTGAGGATGCTTCTGGACCTAACCAATCAGAACAGAGTGGGCTCATCAGGAGGCGGGGCTTAAAGTGACAGGAGCTAAAATGGCCTGTTTCAGACAGAGGCTGAACTGAGGGGCTGCATAAAGGACCAGTACAAGATAAATCATGAAAAGATATTCCATTAGCGCCCCAGAATAAAATTATAGAACTGGAAATGTGCATGACATGTCCCCTTTAAAGCAGAATACCACAAACACTGGTTTTCTCTGAAAAGTCATAACTGTATAAACATTTAATAATTCAGTTTGTGAACTCACAATGTTTTCATCCATCTGTGTTTTCTTCCCTGAAAAGACAAAAGAATCGACTTTAGTTTCCACAGTGAAAATCCAGGTTTATCTAAATGTCTTGTTTATGAAAGTTTCATCTGTCAGTGTTCTCACGTTTAGTTTTCTTCCATCTGATGATCACCAAAACAATTATTAAGAGTGATGCTAAACCCACAGCCACAATGATGAACTTTGCCCAATCTGGAAAATCTGAAAATATTAAAAACATTTTGACTGCATAGTTCAGTTCTGATCAAAATCCTGATCAAAAGAGAGAAAGAGAGATACAAGTTGTTAAATCACTACCTGGTTTTGGTGTTGATGTAGTTGTTGGTAATTTTGTTGTTTTTGTTGATCTTATTGGTGCTGATTTTGTTGTTGCAGCTCTTTTAGTGTCCTCACCTGAACATATGAAAAAAGAAGAAGAGACAGTCAGAGAGATGAACTGGAAGACAAAAGAACGTTGTTTGGATCGACTTATTTGCTTTTTCCACTTATTCATGTTGGTGTTGATGTTGTGGATTTTGCATCCTCACCTGGACAAATGAAATCCCAAAATATCAACAAACTGTGACGAGAAAATACCCCATAATAACCATCTACACACAAAAATGATAAAGTAAATGAGGCAGTTTACTCACCTGAAGACTGAGGGCTGAAGGCAAACTGCTGCACTTTTCCAATGTTTTTATCTGTCACGTTACACTTGAATAACTCAGAGTACTTTGACATCTCAGTAAGATGGGAAGTTGTAAACGTCACAGCAGCAAAGCAAGAAGACTGTGATTCCTTCATGTGCTGCGTGTTCACATCCCAATAATTACCCTCATACACCCACTTCACTGTCTGTCTACACTCTCTATATGTCGACACAGAGCAGTTTAACGTCACCTTATCAGTGTCCTTATGTTCAGTCACTGGTGAAGATGGAGATATTGTGAGAGAAAGACAACAAGAGTCAGATTAACTTCATCACTGTGATCGTAATTATTGTAATGTTTCAGTATATTGTTCTAACGAGACAGTTTGAGCTGAAAACATTATGATGTAAATACTCACTGGTAACAACAGACAGATGAACCTGAGAGTATTGACCTTGTTGTTGTCCTGATTTGAACTGTCTGCAGGTGTAATAACCAACATCCTCAACTGTGATCTTCTTTATAACCAGAGAACAGTCTGCTGTAACACTCAGTCTGTCTGATTTAGCTTTGACATTTTCACCAATCTGCCCAAGTTTAATCAGCTCTACTGCTGCTGTGCTTCTTAAACCAATGAAGAGCCAGGTAGTACTGTCACATTTATCCTGATCAGTCATCACATTTTCACAAGACAAAGTGACTTCATCTCCATCTCTGACAGTGATGTAGAGGGAAGTTTGTCCAGTTACTGCTGTTGAGAGAAAAATGTGAAGATAGAACAGAGGTTTACAAATGTGCCTCAGTCTCTGAAAAGTCATCTAAACTCACAAACAGCATACTTGGCTGTCTGAACTAAATAAAGCTTAGTGAATAAAGTAGTTAGTTATGTATAATGTATGTACTTTACCTGTAAATGGAAGCACCAGCATGAGAAATAAAGACATTTTAATCCATCTGAAATCAACCATCGTGCTTCTCTTTCTGTCCTTCTTTGAACTATCAGCTCCACACATGATGTAGAGAAGAATCCGTCGCCCCGACCGGACTGATGAACAAACTCCTCCTTCAGTCACACTGAAGTCCAAATTTGAAAGCAGTTGCCACAGAAACTATACTGAAGTAGCTATCTGTAGTGAGCCACGTCACCTGATGCTCTAACCTCACCTCAACTTTGATGACACGACCACCTGGCCGAGTGGAAGTGGTGATTGTGGTTAAAACTGCATCTAAAACCATCTCTCACACAACGATGATGTATGTGTCACTTTACTTATATGGTATCATACAAAACAGGTTGCAGAATGATCTCAGCTGCAGTTTGAAGTTATTTGGATCAAGGTGAGCTGTGACAAAGTGGAGGTGTTAATGCAGTTTGGGTTTTTTTTTACGTTTGGTGGTAAGCTATGACCGCCCTCTTTACAATCTTTCTGCACTTCACTTGATCACCTGTTAGACTCAACATTTGTCTTTAGTCTCACAGTGCATTTGTGACAATAATGTCTTTGAGCTCATGAAAAGAAGAAAAAGACTGAGGAGATTGAATGTGTGAAGATTGTTAATTAATATAAATGATCACCAGAAAGCAACTGGTCTTTTTTTAAGATAGCGTTGAGTAGAAAACAGACATGATTCACGCTGATGTTTGACGGCACACATGAGCAGACAGGTGAGGACAGAATTGGACTCTTGATGCTCATGGTGCATAGTATAGAAGTAGAGGGTGAATGTTTCCAACCACTCACCACCAAAACCACAACACACTTCCTTTCCACTGTATTTCAAAGTACTTCATGTTTATAATCATGACCTCATCATCTAATGCTTTTAAAAACATGGAAACATTGTTTTCTCACATCCTGTGCACAGGTGTGGTGCAACATGGTGATGCTGCAGCAGCTGGGAAAGAACACAGATAAGATGATGTTTTAGTTGTCTGAGTGTGCTTGTTGTGCTACATATCACAACACAACACATGTTATTTACAAGAGGTTGTGATATGCCAGCACATGCTCAGTGGCCTTACACACATTAAATCAAAAAGCTACAGTGTGTGATGAATGTATTTGCTTTAATCTGTTTCTCTACAATAATGCACCAAAAATGAATGTTTATTCTTAAAAAAGTCTGAAAGAAATATGATACATAAATTGAATTTTATTTCAAATTGTAAAACTGTACAATAGATCATCAAGCCTTCTGGATTTCTTACATTTTCCACTCATTCAGATGTTTAATACTTGACTCTCAAGGGTGACATCATTTATTTAGTCCAAGTAAGGGATGTCACATGATCACATCCTACTTCTGCTCAGTTTGCCTTTCGACGCTTTTGTACCACAACAAGGTAAACTGACCTGAGACATACATTATAACACTCTAAACAATATCAGATACATGCTTAAAGAGAAAAAATGATCAGAAGAAATAAAACAACAGTGAAAACTAAGATTTGAACTTTGACTCAATGTTAGCACACCCATCGCTGAACTCATAAAGCACCTGATAGTGAGTTCATTAAGGATATCTTAACTTATTACATCTCTCTCTGGATAAAAAGCTAATTACAGAAATACAACATAGAAGAGAATAAACTATTAAAAATCATATCAAACAGTGAATCATTATAATACTGAAAAACACCTAAAATGTTTTTTTTAAAGTACAATAAGGTAAAAATGCAGATTTTTGTATCTTACCTGTAAACTGGAGCCCCAGTATCAGAAATAAAGACATTTTAATCCATCTGAGTTCAACCATTGTGCTTCTCTGCACTAGTACCACTCTACTTCCTATCATGAGTAGAGTCTCCTCCTCATTGTGGCTTCTGTCTTTTGTAGGCGGAGCATATTAGTGTCTCTTCCCTTTAGAATTTTGAATCTTTTATTGTTTTTATTATTTTGAATATTTTTGCATTTTACAAGCAATATTAGGCAAATTTACATGAGGCTTCAGCAGTCTGAGTTAATCATATGAGGTGGATATGTGCCACATTTACAGTCAATCAAATTCCCTCTTTGTGTTTCCTCGGACAGTGTTTCCCTGTTGAGCTGCGGTGGAAGTATAGTAACAAAAAGAGGGACTTTGGCACTAAAAAGACTGTAACATTGAAAGATATCTACTTGATTTGACTCATTTGGACGCTGAAGCTTCTTATTAGCTTCAGATAAACTTTTAAATCCATTTTTTGTACAGAAGGAGGACTGTGGATTTTGTCCCCCATCACTTACGTTGTAAGTGTGTTAGATATTGTGGGAGTTAAATGTGAATGTCTCCCCTCTCACCACCAAAACTACTTCCTTTCCACTGCTGTATTTTAAAGTTCATATTTATAATCATGACCTCATCATGCAACACTTTTAAAGTGTGAAAACATTGTTCTCTCACATCCTGTGCACAGGACCAGTATTTCCATTGTCATTTTTCTTCCCAATATTGATTAATATTGGTTATGTCCACCTCTCTACTCTTTTGACAGTAAAATAAATATTCATATATATTTTCTGGATCCCAGGTTGAGTCGAGTTTGTGGGAGTTACGATAATTAAACAACCATTTGCACAATTTGCTTTCTAACTTTGCTGCAAGAACCAGCCTAAAATTGAGGTTTGCATGACCAGACAGGCCACACTTTATCAAGGTACAAGACAAAGAAACGCTCATTTCAGTTACTCCAAGATAATGAGCAACCTGGAGGTACACAAACTGTACTGCACCAAATAACATCTGCTTGAGCTGCCATATAGTGGTTGTTACTGTAGACACTCTGTCCCTTTGCAGTACAGCGCTTCACATGGTACTTTTGTGCAATTATATATCATGGTTGGTGAAAAAGAGTCTTTCATACTCTAGTGATTTACACTCCGAGAAGGCTGGGAGGTATGCAATTCTGTTCAGTCAATCAACAGGAATCCAGAGGAGATTTTCTTCATATAATATCCTCTTTATTGATGTTTATTGCATAGGTAAAAGTAAAACAGACTAACTCAACCTGATTCCAAACAGGTATACAAAAGGCCCTATATACAGATGGGTGACAAATTAAAGGAAAAAACCAACATAAAGTATCTTAGTAAGGTGTTGGGCCACCATGTGCTGCCAGAACAGCTTCAATGTGCCTTGGCATTGATTCTACAAGTCTCTGAACTCTACTGGAGGGATGAACATCATTCTTCCGAAAGATATTCCCTAATGTGGTGTTTTGATGATGGTGGTGGAGAGCGTATGTATAAGTAATAAGTTCACACATACAGTAATAAATGTTAGAATTATCTTGCAGCTTTAGCTCATATTGTAATCAAACTATTGGAACATGGCAGTTAAGTTAATCAACACTTACTCTGTATCAGTAATAGCAATGATCAGCAATACAACAATTTTCCATGAAAACAATGTAAAAGGTTCCGTTAAGTACAACAACAGAAACATTCATGTATGAAATAATCAGCGAGTGAAGTAATAAAACTGCATCACTACTATTCTTCAGACTAAGATAAAAAAAAAATGCCGACAGCTCACTGCTAGCAAACATCTGCCTCTCCTTATAGCTCAAACAATCAGACTACAACAAGAAAACAACTACAAGGCACAAATATATTGTAACAACATGGAGAACGCACCAGCAGGATTTATTAGCGGCAGAGCTGATGTTTCATGTTCATCATCAAAATGTGACTTCAGGTGTGACCAGAAGTGATTTGAACCTTTAAAATCACAAATGTCAAAGCAGCCATGTTTTTATATTTTACTCCATCCTTCAAATTATGTCAAGGCCACAAAATTTTGCATCACCAATTTTGTTCACTATTGTAAGGCATTAGTATTTATATTATTGAAAAGTAACAACATTGTTTGCATGTTTTGAACTAGTTGGAGCATGTAGAGATCGATCAGAAGAGGCCCCAGAATGGACCCTTGAGGAACACCATGTAATTTTGTGTCTGCTAGGATTTGTAGTTGCCAACTGACAGAACGTATTCTCTATCTAAAAAAAGGGATTTATTTATATTCATGTCTGTACCAGAAGTCTTTTTAGAAACAATTTTTTGGTAACAGAAACAAAAAATTAATACAACTTCAATGTACAGTCTGAAGTGAGTTAGATTAAAGGATAGGTTCACAAATTTTCAAAGCTGTCTTTAAATAATAGTTCCTTAAAATCCTTAAATCTTGACAAATACTTTTTACATCTGTAGTTTAAAAAATCACCCATCTAAACCCAACAAAACACAAAATCATCTTCTTTGTCTAAAGGCTTTAACTTCTACATCTAACTTTGGTGGAAACGACCTCATACATGACCATGTGGCTCCAGAACGACACATAGAAGTGTTTTCTAATCCGGCGCCTCTATCAGCAGTAATCGGCAGGACAACATCATTTGTCTGTGCTTTCCAAAACTGTAACATGTCACTGTTAAAAAATAATGATGTTTTATGATGTGACAATGCTAAGGTTGGGGTCTGGCTAGGTTTAGGCACAAAAACCGCTGTGTTAGATTTAGGAAAAGGTAACTGTTTGGGCTAAAATTATCACTTTGTTAAGTTTAGAGAAACCTTAAGCAATAAACAATATCCTCAACATTACTGAACATAGAAACTCAGGACTCTCCCTGATGATGTAACAATCCTGTAGGTTTATATTTTGACCACCAGTCTCAATTATTTCAACTTTGTTTCTGAAAAATCATGTTTTGTCCGTGACTTTTGCAGAAAACTACAATCCCATGAGCCTATGAATAAGAAGCCAGTCAAAGCTGTGAACCAGAGTGATAATTAATTCAAAATGTTTTGTTGTTGAAGTTGCAAATAAAACACAGCTGAATTCACTCAAAGTGACCCAAAAGTTAAAACCTAACCAATGCTGCAGCCCGCCATTAACGCAACACATGGCTGAATTTTAAGCTGTTTCTTGCTGAAATGCACATTGGGAGCTGTAGTCAACTTCTACCCTAAAATCTTTATGTACACAGTCTTGTGCTTTCGACTTTCTATCAAAGAACCAGATATTTCTAATGCAGTTGTTCATCTTTTTCATGCAGATCCAAATCATAGAAGTGCTCAAAATGTAAAGTCACATAATGTTGTTTATGAGGAAAATGAATGGGATATTTATATCTGTAACCAGGGTTGCCCAAATCAACTCTTCCCACTTCACATCTCTATTCACCCCTACTGCTCCAAATATGGAAATTTTGTGACATATATACCATATATACATCACAACTATAACATTTCTCTGGGTCATAATTACTAAGGCCACTAGGTGGCATCTTTCCCTCAAATGTAACTAAATGTCGTTTTTGTGTGACTAACTTTACGACCTATTCCCTCATTTTTCTTGGGAGTCTGACAGAAGCAGAAGGTTCTCCAACATTTTCATAGTTTACTGAACCTTCATTTCCATCTTCATCGTTATGCACCTGTGAGAAACAACAGAAGACACTTGAGATTGTGAGATAAAACGGAACAAACAAACTAACTTTGTTGCTGCAGCAACACTGTTTATTCCCCTCTTAACAGAATCACAATAAATAGTGAACAACACAAACACAAACATGTGAATATTCAATTTTAAAACTCACAGCATTGTCATTCGTCTGTGTTTTGTTCCCTGCAAAGACAAAAAAAGAGTTGAGTTTAGCTTCCAGGGTAAAAATCCAAATCTATCAAAAGTTTTTCATAGAAATGTAAAGCTCTTACCTTTAATTTTCGTCCATATGTTGACTCCCACAACAATTAATATAAGTGATGTCAGACCCACAGACACGATGATTAACCTCCACAAACCTAGAAATTAGAATAAAAACATTAAACATTTCGGCTGCAGCTTTTTCTATTCAGAATCCTGTAGCTACAACAGGAGAGAGTAAACATGCTTTTCCCAATGAGAATACACAGCGAAGTGACAGTCTGACATTAATACTTTGGACTTCATGAGAGAGAGAAAGAAAGAGAGGGAGATACACAAATTTTGAGTCATTACTGTCTGTTGTTGATGTGTGGTTCCTTAATTTTGTGCTGTTTTCAGTTGTTCTGGTTAATATAGTTGCTGCTGCTGTTGTGGACTCACCTGGACAAATGAAATGACAAAAGCGTGTGCTGAAAAATTCGTCATCATGTCCATCCGTGATAAATAAATGTGCCATCCTAAATTTTAAAATCTTTAAAATAAACAAGTCAGCTTTGGTGTAAATTCAATAAAGAAGATCTGTATCATCAAGCTCTGCCTTTAAATATCATGGGTGAACATTGCTATTTCCTTCTTTTCTCAATTCTGACGTCACCATATCTGACCAATGATCTTTCTACCTGCATAGATAAATATCATTGCAACTCTGCACTCTGTCCCGTCCTATCTCCTATCTTCATAAGAGACTACGCTTATGAAGATATAAAATCTCTGTGTTGCAATTCAAAATAAACTCTATTCATTTCCGTTTGATCTCTCCTTATTGAACTGTAGTTTGTGGTCATTCATATTCTCACCTGAGGACAGAGGGCTGAAGGTAAACAGATGCTCTTTGTTAGTGTAACCATCTCTCACTTTACACTGAAATATCTCATGAGATGTTGACTTGAGGTTGAGATGAGAAGTAGGAAATGTCACAGTAGTTGAGCAGTTATACCGTGATGTATTATTGTCTTTGTGATCTTCATCCACATCATGACTTTCATACAGCCACTTCACTGTGTGTCTACAAGGACCATGTGTCCACACAGAGCAGGACAGCGTCACCTGCTCACCGTCTTCATGTTTAATCACTGGTGAAGAATGTAAAGACAAAAATTGCTTCACCAACTATTGTAATGTTTCAGTATATTGTTCTAACAGACAGTTTGAGCTGAAAACTTAATGGTGTAAATACTCACTGTTAATAACAGACAGAAGAACCTGGGCGTGTTGTTCTGATTTGTGCTGTTCACAGTAATAAACACCAACATCCACAGGTGTGGTCTTCTTCATAACCAGAGAACAGTCCGCTGTAACACTCAGTCTGTCTGGTTTAACTTTGGTATCTTCATGAATCTGTCCACGTTTGACCAGATCCACTACACTTCCCGAACCGCTGAAGATCCAGTTAATATTGTCACATGTATCCTGATTGGCTGTCACATTTTCACAAGGCAAAGTGGCTTCATCTCCGTCTCTGACGATGAAGGAGAAAAATCGTCCAGCCACTGCTGTGATAAGAAATGACAGAAACATGAATAATAACCCAAATTATAAACATGGCTTTTATGCTGAGAGATAGCATGAAGAAAATTTTAGATTCAACAGAAGTTTGCAGGTTGTAGGAGTCTACTAAATCCATCAAGTGAAAAACAAGCAGCTGTTGCCTTTTAAATCAAATAAAATGTTACTGGTATGTTCTATGTATCCTTACTTGTAACCTGAAGCTCCAGTATGAGAAATAAAGATATTTTAATCCATCTGAATTCAGCCATCGTGCCTCTCTGTCTGCTTTTTCTGCTCCTTCTCAGTTATTAACTGTCAGGATATCTGAACGTGTGCGTGTTGAAGAGAAATGTGCCACTTCCTCATAGTGACTTCCCTAATGGGTTTTCTGGAAATGTAATTTGGTAATATTTACATTTTCACATTTCATCATATTTGTTGAATAATACGGTACGGTTGTAATTTATAGCTTCACAGACAGACAAGTTGCACTGATGTAAAGATGGTTACTTTAGAACGATGAGAAGCAATTTAACAATTAAAAAAAAAATGATTAGGAAACCACAGGACCCATAAAGTGAAATGTTACCAAGATGTTCTAAAAATACGGCAGCAGAAGAGGAAGCTGTGATTCAGCTGCTGGTGTGTGGTCAGACCACTTCTCTGACACGAAGAAGAAGCAAGAAGATTGTGTGATGTATTTGCTTTAATCTCTCTCTCAAAAATAATGCACCAAACATGAATATTAATTTCTAAGAAAATCTGAAAGAAGCATGAAACATATAAAAAAAATATATTTTAAGCTGTGAAACTGTACAAAGCATCTACAACCTCTTTGGATTTCTTACAGTTTCCACTTTCCACATTCAGCTGTTTAATATATGACTCTCAAGGATGACACCAAGTGGGGACACACGATCACATCCCACCTCTGCTCAGTTTGCCTTTGGACACTTTTGTACCATAACAAAGCAAAACACTTATTATTACACTCTAAAAAATAACAGATACATGCTTAAAGAGAAAAAAAATTATAAGAAGAAATAAAATAGTAGTGAAAACTAAGATTTTAACTTTCACTTAAGACTAGAACAACCATCCCTGAGCTCAACAAAGAGCCTGATGGCGAGTTGATTAAGGATGTCTTAACTTACTACATTCCTTTCTGGACAAAAAGCTTTTTACAGTAATAAGAGTACTGCATCATAACAATAGTCATAGAAGAGAAGAAACATTGTTAAAAATGATATCCAACAGTGAATCATTATAATACTGAAAAAAGTGCTTATTATGTCTTTCCCTTCATGTGTCAAGCAGAGTCTGTTCTGCACACTGTAAAAAACTGATTATTAGGATAAAATCTCTATGAGGTTTGGACAGTATAGACAAATTCCCCACAGGGATACAGTCTCTATTATGAAGTAAAGGGTAATTGTCTGAGATTCTGGGAATAAAAACTGTTTATTTTCTCATCAGAAAGCTTTAACTAATCAGTTATAAATTAAATGTAATGATATGAACACTGTGATCTCTTATTTGTTGAGTTTGTTGACAGTAGCGTAGAGGTCGCTGGGATCAGTGGAGGCTCCAGTAGAAGAGGAGGAAAATTTTACAGTACTGTAGGTCACTGCATCATCTTCATCATCACCATCACCACAAACCTGGGAAACAAAAGGGAAACAGCAACACACATAAATTACACATAATGACATGAAAAAGCATAACAACATAACTCAACAGGAGCTGAGAGATCTGAAAGTCATCATTTTGCTTTTATTTAATAACTGAAATATTATTTTCAATAACATTTTCCTTCATTCAGCAACAACACCAGTGTATCCAAACACTCAGCTTACCCGGGCTTTACTGTTGGTCTTCCCGGTGAAGCTGATGGAGGCGTAGGGAACACCATCTTCAGGATCAGCCTACACAGTGAAGACAACATGATGGCTGCTCAGTAACATGTGGATTTATACTGACTCACTCTTCTAATCTCTAAAAAGTCACCATGTCACACATTTAAAGAACAAATATGTACAAAATCAAGTGTAATTTTATACTGGGTGTAGTGTGTAATCTCACCGTGTGCTGACTGGTTCCTGGAGTAACTGCAGGGTTTAAGTTCGGTCCCTGGACAAATAACAGTCTAGTTACAGTTTTCTATTGACAGCAATAGATACTTAAAGGAGGCATAACATGCTTTTTTGTGATTTCCTGTCTTATATATACTGTTATTATGTCAGATGTCTATGTTAAACATAATCAAAGTTGACTTGAAGGTGAATGTATGTAAAAATGCTCCCTGACAGTCAAAAGTCAGGGCTTCAGCCTGTCATGAACGCTCCATTTGCAAAGTTACCTCTACTTCCTCATCAAACTGACATCAGATCATTGGCACATGCCCACAAACAGCCGTCTGTTCTGTAAGACTTTTGAATATTTTGGATCAGATTTTGGCTCTAACATGTACAGATGTATTTGAGAAGTTTTAAGTAAAGAACAAGAAAAAGAAGTGAAATCTGACCACTATTGTTTGTTTATGTATTCTCTGGAGCCTGAGGAAGCTTCTGGAAGCAGAGGTCTCCTCCTCTCCAAAACAAACAGATCCAGTGATTAAAAATGGTAAAAACACTGAATAAAGCAGTTTCACGTTAAAAACCAATGTTTCTCTGATGCTGTACGGTGGACACAGTGTGTCTGGTAGAGACCGCTAGCCGAGCTGCTGTTAATGTTTGCTCAGCTTGTTTCTCTGATAGTTTCTCTGATAACACGTCTTTCCCTCTCCGAAACAAACATACATAGGGAATAAATCCATAAAAACAGTGAGAAAAGCAGTTTCATGTCAAAAATTGGTGTTTTTCATACTCTGTTTGGAAAGAGGACGTCCGGGAGGGGCTGCTAGCCGAACTGCTGCGAACATTTGCTCAGCTTGAGCAGATAACTTAAGATCCAAATGTCCAATGAGTAAAAATTCTTCATCTGGTTAAAAGATATAGTTAAAAATGACCGAGATCTAAAAAGTTTATCATAAAAATGTAGCTTAAAACTGAAAAAAAGTCCATTCATGACAGTTTCTGGCAGGCAACCACAACGCCAAGGTATTATCTTGTGTGCGTGTACTCTTAGGTAGAGGGGTATGACACCATTGACAGGCCACCAAATGAAATGAACCATTACCTTGATTAAAATGACTGATTTCTCTGGGTTTGAAAATTGTTAGAAAAATTTGGGATAATGTAATTACACAACTCAACAAAATATATAACATAGGTCTAGTTGTTTTTAGACAATTTAATGCAGAATAGTTTTGAATTCTGAATCATGCAAAGATATTCCAGTAGAGCCCCAGAATAAAAATATAGACCTGGAAATGTGCATGATATGTCCCCTTTAAAGCAGAATACCACAGACACTGGTTTTCTCTGAAAAGTCATAACTGTATAAACATTTAATAATTCAGTTTGTGAACTCACAATGTTTTCATCCATCTGTGTTTTCTTCCCTGAAAAGACAAAAGAATCGACTTTAGTTTCCACAGTGAAAATCCAGGTTCATCAAAATATCTTGTTTATGAAAGTTTCATCTGTCAGTGTTTTAACCTTTAGTTTTCTTCCATCTGATGATCACCAAAACAATTATTAAGAGTGATGCTAAACCCACAGCCACAATGATGAACTTTGCCCAATCTGGAAAATCTGAAAATATTAAAACCATTTTGACTGCATAGTTCAGTTCTGATCAAAATCCTGATCAAAAGAAAGAAAGAGAGATACAAGTTGTTAAATCTCTACCTTGTTGTTTTGTTGGAGTATCAATGGTTGTAGGAGCTGTTTGGTTCATCGTTGTCTTTGTGCTTTTTCCCATTGTTGCTGTTGTTGATGTAGTTGTTGGTAATTTTGTTGTTTTTGTTGATTTTACTGGTGTTGATTTTGTTGTTGCAGCTCTTTTAGTGTCCTCACCTGAACATATGAAAAAAAGAACAAAGAGACAGTCAGAGAGATGAACTGGAAGACAAAAGAACGTTGTTTGGCTCGAATTATTCACTTTTTCCACTTGTTCA
Source organism: Thunnus albacares (assembly GCF_914725855.1). Classification (NCBI taxonomy): domain Eukaryota; kingdom Metazoa; phylum Chordata; class Actinopteri; order Scombriformes; family Scombridae; genus Thunnus; species Thunnus albacares. The sequence goes on along the minus strand of NC_058121.1, from coordinate 26,420,751 downwards.
TGTTGGTGTTGATGTTGTGGATTTTGCATCCTCACCTGGACAAATGAAATCCCAAAATACCAACAAACTGTGTTGAGAAAATACCCCATAATAACCATCTACACATAAAAAATGATAAAGTAAATGAGGCAGTTTACTCACCTGAAGACTGAGGGCTGAAGGTAAACAGCTGCACTTTATCAGTGTTTTTATCTGTCACATTACACTTGAATAACTCAGAATACTTTGACGTCTCAGCAAGATGGGAAGTTGTAAACGTCACAGTGGCAAAGCAAGAAGACTGTGACTGCTTCATGTGCTGAGTGTTCACATCCCAATAATTACCCTCATACACCCACTTCACTGTCTGTTCACACTGTCCATATGTCGACACAGAGCAGTTTAACGTCACCTTATCAGTGTCCTTATATTCAGTCACTGGTGAAGATGGAGATATTGTGAGAGAAAGACAACAAGAGTCAGATTAACTTCATCACTGTAATCATAATTATTGTAATGTTTCAGTATATTGTTCTAACAAGACAGTTTGAGCTGAAAACATTATGATGTAAATACTCACTGGTAACAACAGACAGATCAACCTGAGAGTCTTGACCTTGTTGTTGTCCTGATTTGAACTGTCTGCAGCTGTAAAGACCAACATCCTCAACTGTGACCTTCTTTATAACCAGAGAACAGTTCACTGTAACACTCAGTCTGTCTGATTTAGCTTTGACATTTTCACCAATCTGCCCAAGTTCAATCAGCGCTACTGCTGCTGTGCTTCCTGAACCACTGAAGATCCAGGAAGTACTGTCACATTTATCCTGATCAGTCGTCACATTTTCACAAGACAAAGTGACTTCATCTCCATCTCTGACAGTGACGTCGAGGGAAGTTTGTCCAGTTACTGCTGTTGAGAATTTGAGAGAGAAATGTGATAAATGAACTGAAATAAGAATATGACTGTAGTGTGAATGTTAAAAACAAACAGTATATTTGACTGTCTCAGTAAAATGAAGGATATTTAATAAAGTACAATAAGGTAATAATGCAGATTTTTGTATCTTACCTGAAAACTGAAGCCCCAGTATCAGAAATAAAAACATTGTAATCCATCTGAGTTCAACCATCGTGCTTCTCTGTCTTTCTCTCTGTCTTCTTCTCTCGCTCTGTCTACTTCCTATCATTAGTAAAGTGTCTCCTCCTCATTGTTGCGTCAGTCTATTTTTCTCACTTGTAAGTTAGCAACTTTTTGTAGGTGGAGCACATTAGCTTCCCTCCTCTTTAAATTTGAGTTGTTGTTGTCATTTTTTACAAGCAATATCTTATATAATCTTATAAATCAATAAAATATCTTATTAAATACATAAATGAGTCGATATTGAAGGAGTTAAAGGTGAATGTCTCCACCCACTCACCACCAAAACCACTTCCTTTCCACTGCTGCATTTCGAACTTCACATTTCATCATGACCTCATTATTTAACGCTTTTGAAGTGTGAGAACATTGTTCTCTCACATCCTGTGCACAGGAGCAGTCTTTCCATTTTAAGGCCTTTAAAAAATGACATTTCCTGTTATTTTTCTCCCTAATATTGATTAACCACACAATTAGAAATGTACTGGAGTTCAACAGTGAGAGTTAGGATCATTTGCGTCTTTCTCTTTGGTGCAGAATCTCCTCTGTTCTACCTCCCACTTCATCCCATTCATCCAATTACTGCATGTATTCAGACCTTCTTTTGCACCTCTTCTTATTCATTAATGCTGAACTGCACACAAATTCAGTATAAAGCAATTGTAATGTAAATAAAGCAATAAAAATTTTCCTGCAGCTTTAGCTCACATTGTAATCAAACTATTAGAACATGGCAATTAAGTTTATCAACACCTAAAGTCTGTAAAATAAACAACTGTAGTTTGTGATCATTCATATTCTCACCTGAGGACGGAGGGCTGAAAGTAAGCAGATGTTCTTTGTTAGTGTAACCATCTCTCACTTTACACTGAAATATCTCATGAGATGTTGACTTCAGGTTGAGATGAGAAGTAGGAAATGTCACAGTAACTGAGCAGTTATACTGTGATGTATTATTGTCTTTGTGATCTTCATCCACATCTTTACCCTCATACAGCCACTTCATTATGTGTCGACACAGAGCAGAACAGCGTCACATGGTCACCGTCTTCATATTTATTCACTGGTGAAGAACATAAAGACAAAATTGCTTCATCAATCATTGTAATGTTTCAGTATATTGTTCTAACAAGACAGTTTGAGTTGAACATATTATGATATAAATACTCACTGTTAATAGTAGACAGAACAACATGGGTGACTCGTCCTGATTAGTGCTGCTCACAGTAATAAACACCAACATCCACAGGTGTGACCTTCTTTATAACCAGAGAACAGTTGGCTGTAAAACTCAGTCTGTCTGATTTAACTTTGGTATTTTCATGAATCTGTCCACGTTCCACCAGATCCACTGTGTTTCCTGAACCGCTGAAGATCCAGTTAGTGTTACATTTACATTTACATTTTTCATTTAGCAGACGCTTTTATCCAAAGCGACGTGTATATGAGACGTCTTGTCACATTTATCCTGATTGACTATCACATTTTCACAAGGCAAAGTGGCTTCATCCCCATCTCTGACAATGACGGAAGATGAGATAGAAACATGAAAAACACACTGAAATATGAATATGGCTTTCATGTTTATAGTTATTGTGAAAAAAATTTGAGTTCAACTAAAATTTGCAAAAGTGTCTCATTCTTGGTTTCCGAATTTCAAGAGACTCAACATCTCAGAGAGCAAGTAAGTATTTCCCCAAAATCTCCATTAACTTGTTTAAACCCTGGTGCTTCATAGTTGGTAACTTGATTGGTAATTCAGAACTAAGCTGTTGTACTGTCGATTTGACTCACTGTTTCTCAGGTAACAGTCATCTCATCCATCTATCAGGTCTGTCATACCAACTACACAATAGATCTGTGTTGGGCCTCAACTATGGGGTCACACTAAGAAAGGACGGCTTGCATTCTTGGTGTGACCCCATGTTTGAGGCCCAACACAGATCTATTGTAAAGGGCGCCCTGTTGAGAACAATGAGAGTCCATTTCGGACTCCATATACTTTGTCCCTCCATGAGCCAGCTTCAATAAAAAGAAGGTACCCCTCGCACATGTTTTTCCCCCACTGAAGACTCTCCCCTTGCCGGACGAGACGAGACTTCACTCGTGTTCACCCGAACACCATTTCTGGATCCAAGAGAGACCGCTGCTGCAACCAGCTCTCTCACCACCTGCAGAAGAAAAAACAGATTTTCTTCACAAAGATGCGGACAACTTCTCTGCCTCGCTCTTCTTCAACTGTGTCGACTCTGCTGTTTTCTCCGCCACACAGCTGAGAATCAGCTTACTGTGAAACCCGCCGAGAGCGAGGATGGCACCGTCAGCATCCGAGCCGAGGAACCGAGCCGGACCGAAGGCGGATTTAACACACGCACCCTGCTCGCTTTCTGAGGCGACCAAGTAAGAGGCTTATGTCTGGGCAGAGGCAGTGTTATAGTGTGTTAGTTTCAGCTTAGTTGCTGTTATTAGCTTTTAGCTTTTTAAGCTTTATTGCTATTGTTTTGTTGTGTACATTGATGGACCGCCGAGTCCATTTGTCCTGCTATACGCCGAGGAGTATTTTGAAGTTTGCTGCCTGTTTAGTTGTGTTCACCATGCTAAACTGTTTTGTGTTTGTCCTGCTCGGGGATACTGCTGTGTTTGTGCCACCGTGAGTGAGAAAGTAAGTTTCTTTGTCGATCAGAAACCAGACAACGTGCGTAACAGACTGCCGTCCTTACACATGCTCTTGTCGACAAGGGAACTGCTTCCCTCCCTCTCAAGGTCGCTTCCCTCCTCTTTCTTCCCTCTCTTGCGACTAACCCGCACACACGCACGTATACATACACATCTTCTTACACATGTGATGGTCAGATAACGTCGGATAAAGCACTGCTCTCTCTGTCCTTATCCACCATCAGACACGTGTGTTTAATAAGGAATTGGGTGAGTGCAAGAAGCCGACCACCAGGCGGCGCCATCTTGCTATTATCTAACCAAGTCACCGCCGTCCTTCCGCCATTTGGTTCTCACGTGACGTGACCTCTTTCCATAGTCACATCCACATCCCAAACCCTCAATGTCATTACACCAGATGACGTCACCATCTTGTCACACACACACATACACACACATGCATTCACCTGCATGTGTTCAACCCTGTACATAGCTGTTTGTGTTTGCTTTGGTAGAATTAGATTTTAGAATAGTTGTTTATTGAATGAAGCATTTGTTAACTCTGTTAATTTTGCAAAGTTTAATAAATACTGTTATATCTTTAAAGAGAAGTTCTTTTGTCGTTATTGTGTTTAAAATATTGTGAAAAGTGGCTGATTGAGGGAGTCAGAGCCCGAATTCAACCCTTCTTTGTTCACCTGTGAATGTTGATATCCCTCAAATATTAACATTCTAGGTGAAGTCTTATATGAGACTTTAGGAGACCATGGTCTGGGTGAATACTGTCTTCTGATTGGCTGGCAGCTGTGCGTTAAAAGTAGTTTGGCTCAAGTTTAATCACCGTTCTAAATTCATCTCCTACCCAACCTGTAACCATAGCAACATTAAGGAGCACAGCTGTCAAAGCTTACTCGTCATGAAGTTTTGATGAAGAATGAGACGCAGCAGAGGAAAAAGAGATGAAGAAGAAAAGAAAGAAACCAAGTGTAAAACAGCACAAGGATCTGACACCTGAAGAGCTTAAAATGATGGAGGAGAAGGATGAGATTAATACAAAAAAGGCAACAAAATGGGCAGTTAACATACTGAGAGACTTTCTCTACCAAAAACAAAACAACACTGATTTGGAGACAAACTCTGCCGTTATGCTTAATGACACCTTACATGAATTTTATGTCTCAGTTCAGGCTGGTGGTGAGTACAGTGTGGCAAGTCATCATGACAACGGTACACTCCTGCTTCATAATATTTTGATTTTGAATTCAAAACTTTCACCAAAAATTTGCAAATACTTTTATTTTATATTGCAGGCAAATGATCATGGTATAAGCGGGATAATCAACTTGTAGGTGTGTGTTAAAGTGTTTTATTCCTTACATAACTGTAGTATTAGTAATAAATGAGTGTGTAACTAAAAGTGAATTTGTTGGTGTCTTCTTGTGTTTGCATCTCAGTCACTTAAAGTTCAAAATCACACAAAATCATCATTAAGATTATCAAACCATTTGACTTCACAAATTCCTCAAGTTTAGAAACAGATTTTTATTGCCAGAAACATCAAATTAATACGACAGCGATGTACAGTTTTGAGGTGTGGCAGTTTAAAGGACAGGTTCACATTATTCAGGTGCCCATATGAACATTGAAACAGGTTTTGCTCGTTGTAATCAAAGATCCCTTTCTAACATGCTTCCAGTGTCAGAGATGAGGAACAAAATCCTCATTCTGTACAAAAATATATTCCAAAGTTTAAGTTAATATGAGGCTTCAGCACTCAGAGTTAATCAAATCAAGTGGGAATCTCCTAAAGTCTTTTTATTATTTGTTTTATTATCCGTCCACTGCAGCTCAGCAAGGAAACACAGAGAAATACTGGCTAGTAATATAATATCAGTTATAATAAAAAGAAGACAGTTACTGACTCTATTAGAGCTCCCAGCTCAGTTAAGTCTATTCTACATAATTTAAAACAAACATGTTAAAAACAATCCAAAATGAAAGTTACTTATTTGTTTTTCTGTACAAATAATTATAAAACTGAGACAAAGTTACAGTGTAAAAAATAAAATTAAAAAATTTGGCTTAACTTCTTAAAGAGGGTGAAAAGTTTGACAAAACAGTGCTGCAGTTAAAAAAAGAATCAGCCACCTAAACCCACCAAAACACAAACAAAGGCTTTAACTTCTCATATAAAATCTGATGAAATGTTATTTAACTGCGGTGGACTCTGGTGAGTTGATGTTGGTGTGAAAGTTGTTGATCAGTGGAGTCTGACAGTAGCAGAAGGTTCTCCATCGTTTTCATAGTTCACCGTACCTTCATCTTCATCTTCATCATTATGCACCTGTGAAAAAAACACAACACACCTGAGATTCTGAGATTAAGTAGAACAAATAAACAACCTTTGTTTCAGACTAATACAGTCAACACTGGTTATTCTTATTGTCTTTATAGAATCACAGTAAATAGTGAACTACCACAAACATAAACATTTGAATATTCAGTTTTTAAACTCACAGCATTGTCATCCATCTGTGATTTTTTCACTGGAAACACAAAAAAAGAGTTTAGCTTCATCAGTAAAAATCTGAGTTCATCAAAACTTCTTGTTCATAAACGTTCTGTGAATGTTCTCACCTTTAGTTCTAGTCCATATGTTGACTGACACAACGATTATTATGAGTGCAGTTAAACCCACAGACACGATGATGAGCTGCAACTTAACTGTAAAGAGAATTAAAACATTAAAAATATTTTTCACTGTTTAGACTCCTGTAGTTAAAAGATGAGAGAAATACAGTTTATACAGCATGTGTGCTTTTTATAACCTGAAAAATGTTGCATTTATCACTGCTTCATTACAAAACAGTGTTTCTCTTATAATAGTACAGGCCTGGCAGGCCAAAAAATATCCATACCCCCCGCCCCCTCATATATGTACACATTTAGACATATTTCTCTTTTATCTGTTTTGTACTTTAAATATCAAAGGCTGAGAGACAGAAAGAGAGAGAACAGTGATCAACAACAAGGTTTGAGACTCAGACGTGTGTGTGAACACACTGACTGAGATTAAGTGAATAAGAGAATATCTCCACCCACAGCCAAGACTCAGTCTGACATTCATACTTTAGCCTAAGAGTTGTTAAAGCTAGGATTTAGTGGCATCTAGTGGTGAGGTTGCAGATTGCAGCTATCTTAATATCACTTCCCTAACCCTCCCCTTCCAAGCATGTAGAAGAACCTACTGTGGTGAAACTGGTAAATCTCGTGACACTCGTGAAAATCGCGAAAGGTCGCTGTTGTCTTTGTGCTTTTTTCCTTGGTTGCTGCTGTTGGTTTTGTTGTTGCAGCTCTTTTAATGTCCTCACCTGGACAAATGAAAAAGGAACAACAGACAGAGAGATGAACTGGAACAAAAGAACGTTGTTTGTCAGTTGTATTTTCATGCAGATGCTGTTGCGTTTGGCTCGACTTATTTGCTTTTTTCATTCATTTGTATTGATGTTGATATTTTGTTTTGGTTCTTGCATCCTCACCTGTACAAATAAATCTGAAAAACCCAATAAACTTAAATGAAAAAATACCCCATAATAAACATCTACACACAAAAAATTAGAAACTAAATGAGGCAGATTTCTCACCTGAAGACTGAGGGCTGAAGGCAAACAGATGCACTTTTCCAGTGTTTTTATCTGTCACGTTACACTTGAATAACTCATAATACTTTGACGTCTCAGCAAGATGGGAAGTTGTAAACGTCACAGTGGCAAAGCAAGAACACTGTGACTCCTTCATGTGCTGAGTGTTCACATCCCAATCATTACCCTCATACACCCACTTCACTGTCTGTATACACCGTCCATATGTCGACACAGAGCAGTTTAACGTCACCTTATCATTGTTCTTATATTCAGTCACTGGTGAAGATGGAGATATTGTGAGAGAAAGACAACAAGAGTCAGATTAACTTCATCACTGTGATCATAATTATTGTAATGTTTCAGTATATTGTTCTAACAAGACAGTTTGAGCTGAAAACATTATGATGTAAATACTCACTGGTAACAACAGACAGATAAACCTGAGAGTCTTGACCTTGTTGTTGTCCTGATTTGAACTGTCTGCAGGTGTAACGACCAACATCCTCAACTGTGACCTTCTTTATAACCAGAGAACAGTTCGCTGTAACACTCAGTCTGTCTGATTTAGCTTTGGCTCTTTTACTAATCTGCCCAAGGTTAATCAGCGCTACTACTACTGTGCTTCTTGAACCAGCAAAGAGCCAGGAAGTACTGTCACATTTATCCTGATCAGTCATCACATTTTCACAAGACAAAGTGACTTCATCTCCATTTCTGACAGTGATGTAGAGGGAAGTTCGTGCAGTTACTGCTGTTGAGAATTTGAGAGAGAAATGTGATAAATGAACTGAAATAAGAATATGACTGTAGTGTGAATGTTAAAAGCAAACAGCATATTGGACTGTCTCGGTAAAATGAAAGTTATTCAATAAAGTACAATGAGGTAATAATGCAGATTTTTGTATCTTACCTGTAAACTGAAGCCCCAGTATCAGAAATAAAGACATTTTAATCCATCTGAGTTCAACCATCGTGCTTCTCTGTCTTTCTCTGTCTTCTTCTCTCGCTCTTAGCTCTCAAAATGTCCTTATTAGTGGTTCATAAAGAGAAATACACTGTCTACTTCCTGTCATGAGTAAAGTGTCTCTTCCCCATTGTGGCTTCAGTCTGTTCTTCCTCACTTGTAAATACCCAGCTCCTTGTAGGCAGAGCATATTAGCTTCTCTTCTCTTTGAATTTTAACATTTTTGCATTTTTCGAGTAGGCTGGCGCTCACATCTGCAGTATCTTATATAATCTTATATATCTACATAAAATTTTATATTATAATCAGCCAAGAGTAAATATATAAGGGATTAGATAGTATAGAAGTTAAGGGTGAATGTTTCCAACCACTCACAACTAAAACCACAACACACTTTATTTCCACTGCTGTATTTCAAAGTACTTTATGTTTATAATCATGACCTCATCATGTAATGTAAGGCAGTATTTACATGTAAGGACAAATGATTTCCCTTTAAATAGGACATTTTCTGTGGCGCCCTAATATTGAACATATTAAAAAAGATACAGACCAAATAACTGCAACATCTGATAAGCATAAAGTAGCATGGTGATACTGCAGCAGCTGGGAAAGAACACAGATAAGATGATGTTTTAGTGGTCTGAGACCTGTTAGTTCCTCATTGTATATTTGAGGTCAGTTTCTGAGAACTGAACAGGAAGTGTTTTGGTGAGAATGTGCTTGTTCCACAAGTGTGTGAGTGACTCAGTCATCACTAATAACCTAATTAGTGGTTACTTAGACCTTGTCTCTAGCTTGTTGTGTAGCACAACAAGCTAGTGAAGCTCTGTAATCAAGAATCAAGTTCTTGCATATGCTCAGTGGCGTCTGCCTTACACACAGCAATAAGAAGAATGTGTATTTGTTTTAATATTTCTCTCTAAAAAATACACCAAACACAAATGTTAGTTTATGAAAAAGTCTGAAAGGATCATGAAACATTTTGAAATTTATTTAAAACTCTAAAAGTCAACAATAGATTTACAACTTCTGTTAATTTCTCACAGTTTCCACTCATTAAGCTCTTTAATATATGAGTCTCAAAGGCGACACCATTAATTCAGTCCAAGTAAAAGATGTTGATCACATCACACCTCTGACACTTTTGTACCTCAACAAAGCAAACTGAACAGAGACACACATGTTTAAATTATTACACTCAAAATTTACCAAATACATGCTTAGAGAATTCAGTTCAGTCCAAAAATGATAAGAAATAAAATAACAATGAAAACTACAATTTTAACTTTCACTCAACATTAACACAACTATCACCAAACTCAATAAAGCGTCTGATAGTGAGTTCATTAAGGATATCTTAACTCACTACATGCCTTTCTGGACAGAAAGCTATTTACAGAAATACAACATAGATGAGAAAAAAATTGTTGAAAATCATATCAAACACTGAATCATTATAATACTGAAAAAACTAAAATGTTTTTTTTGTCTCTGTTTCATGTGTCAAGCAGAGTCTGTTCTGCACAATGTAAAAAACTGATTATTAGGATAAAATCTCTATGAGGTTTAGACAGTATAGACAAAGTCCCCACAGAGATACAGTCTCTATTATGAAGTAAAGGCTAATTGGCTGAGATTCTGGGAATAAAAACTGATTTTCTCATCAGAAAGCTTTAACTAATCAGTTATACATTAAATGTAATGATATGAACACTGTGGTCTGTTAGGCTATTTGTTGGGTTTGTTGATGGTAGCGTAGAGGTTACTGGGATCAGTGGAGGCTCCAGCAGAAGAGGAGGAAGCTTTCACAGTGCTGTAGGTCACTGCATCACCTTCATCATCACCATCACCACCAACCTGGGAAACAAAAGGGAAACAGCAACACACATAAATTACACATAATGACATGAAAAAACATAACAACATAACTCGACAGGAGCTGAGAGATCTGAAAGTCATCGTTTTGCTTTTATTTAAGAACTGAAATGAAATAAATTTTTTCTTTTTTTCTCCTATCTGATGAAACTTTTCCCTTCCTTTACACCAGTGTAACCAAACACTCAGCTTACCCGGGCTTTACTGTTGGTCTTCTTGGTGTAGCTGATGGAGGCATAGGAAACACCATCTTCAGGATCAGCCTACACAGTGAAGACAACATGATGGCTGCTCAGTAACATGTGGATTTATACTGACTCACTCTTCTAATCTTATTTTATTCTCTCTCTCAGAGGAAAATTAGGCTCAAAGGTCACTGTGTCACATTTTAAAGAACAAATATGTACAAAATCAAGTGTAATTTTATACTGGGTGTAGTGTGTAATCTCACCGTGTCCTGACTGGTTTCTGGAGTCACTGCAGGGTTTAAGCTCAGTCCCTGGACAAATAACAGTCTAGTTATAGTTTTCTATTGACAGTAATGGATACTTAAAGAGGACATAACATGCTTTGTGATTTTCTTTCATCTATATACTGTTATAATGTTCAATGTCTATGTTAAACATGGTTAAAGTTTCAAAACTTTTCATCTTGAAAATGTATGGATGTATTTGAGATGTTGATATTTTGAGTAAGGAATTAGACAAAGAAGTGAAATCTGACCACTCCTGTCTTTTAGGTAGACTCCAGAGCCGAAGGAGGCTTCTGGCAGCTGACCAATCAGAACAGAGTGGGCTCATCAGGAGGCGGGGCTTAAAGTGACAGGGGCTAAAACAGCCTGTTTCAGACAGGCTGAACTGAGGGGCTGCATAAAGGACCAGTAGAAGATAAATAAGGAGTTTTTTGATCTGTGAATCATGCAAAGATATTCCAGTAGAGCCCAAGAATATAAATATAGACCTGGAAATGTGCATGATATGTCCCCTTTAAAGCAGAATACCACAAACACTGGTTTTCTCTGAAAAGTCATAACTGTATAAACATTTAATAATTCAGTTTGTGAACTCACAATGTTTTCATCCATCTGTGTTTTCTTCCCTGAAAAGACAAAAGAATCGACTTTAGCTTCCACAGTGAAAATCCAGGTTTATCTAAATGTCTTGTTTATGAAAGTTTCATCTGTCAGTGTTCTCACATTTTGTTTTCTTCCATCTGATGATCACCAAAACAATTATTAAGAGTGATGCTAAACCCACAGCCACAATGATGAACTTTGCCCAATCTGGAAAATCTGAAAATATTAAAAACATTTTGACTGCATAGTTCAGTTCTGATCAAAATCCTGATCAAAAGAGAGAAAGAGAGATACAAGTTGTTAAATCACTACCTGGTTTTGGTGTTGATGTAGATGTTGGTAATTTTGTTGTTTTTGTTGATTTTACTGGTGTTGATTTTGTTGTTGCAGCTCTTTTAGTGTCCTCACCTGAACATATGAAAAAAGAACAAAGAGACAGTCAGAGAGATGAACTAGAAGACAAAAGAACGTTGTTTGGATCGACTTATTTGCTTTTTCCACTTATTCCTGTTGGTGTTGATGTTGTGGATTTTGCATCCTCACCTGGACAAATGAAATCCCAAAATACCAACAAACTGTGTTGAGAAAATACCCCATAATAACCATCTACACACAAAAAAATGATAAAGTAAATGAGGCAGTTTACTCACCTGAAGACTGAGGGCTGAAGGCAAACAGCTGCACTTTTCCATTTTTTTTATCTGTCACGTTACACTTGAATAACTCATAATACTTTGATGTCTCAGCAAGAGGGGAAGTTGTAAACATCACAGTGGCAAAGCAAGAAGACTGTGACTCCTTCATGTGCTGAGTGTTCACATCCCAATAATTACCCTCATACACCCACTTCACTGTCTGTTCACACTGTTCATATGTCGACACAGAGCAGTTTAACGTCACCTCATCAGTGTTCTTATGTTCAGTCACTGGTGAAGATGGAGATATTGTGAGAGAAAGACAACAAGAGTCAGATTAACTTCATCACTGTGATCATAATTATTGTAATGTTTCAGTATATTGTTCTAACAAGACAGTTTGAGCTGAAAACATTATGATGTAAATACTCACTGGTAACAACAGACAGATAAACCTGAGAGTCTTGACCTTGTTGTTGTCCTGATTTGAACTGTCTGCAGGTGTAACGACCAACATCCTCAACTGTGACCTTCTTCATAACCAGAGAACAGTTCGCTGTAACACTCAGTCTGTCTGATTTAGCTTCGGCATTTTCACCAATCTGCCCAAGTTTAATCAGCTCTACTGCTGTTGTGCTTCCCGAACCAACAAAGAGCCAGGTAGTACTGTCACATTTATCCTGACCATTCATCACATTTTCACAAGACAAAGTGACTTCATCTCCATCTCTGACAGTGATGTAGAGGGAAGTTTGTCCAGTTACTGCTGTTGAGAATTTGAGAGAGAAATGTGATAAATGAACTGAAATAAGAATATGACTGTAGTGTGAATGTTAAAAACAAACAGCATATTTGACTGTCTCAGTAAAATGAAAGTAATTCAATAAAGTACAATAACGTAATAATGATGATTTTTGTATCTTACCTGTAAACTGAAGCCCCAGTATCAGAAATAAAGACATTTTAATCCATCTGAGTTCAACCATCGTGCTTCTCTGTCTTTCTTTCTGTCTTCTTCTCTCTCTCTGAACTCTCAAAATGCAGAAGTACACTATCTACTTCCTATCATAAGCAAAGTGTCTCCTCCCTATTGTGGTTTCAGTCTGTTTTTCTCACTTCTCAGTTATCAACTTTTTATAAGCATATGCGCTTTAAATTTGAGCATTTTTGCATTTTACAAGCAAGTTCATGCTTCATCTGCATCTTATATAATCTTATATATCTGTATAAGATTTTACATTATAATCAGCCAAGAGTAAATACATGAGGGATTAGATGTTGCAGAAGTTAAGGGTTAATGTTTCCACCCACTCACCACGAAAACCACTTCCTTTCCACTGCTGTCTTTCAAAGTACTTTATCTTTATATATCATGAACTCATCATGCAATGCTTTTAAAACATGGAAACATTGTTTTCTCCCGTCCTGTCCACAGGAGCAGTATTTGTATTTAATGACAAATGATTTCTCTTTAAAAAAGAACATTTTCTGTGGCGCCCCAATATTGGCGAAGACCACATAACTGCAACATCTGATAAGAATAAAGTAGTTTAAAGTATGTTTTAAAACACAATTAGGATTCTTTCGTGACAGAATTCATGTTGATGTTTGACAGCACACATGAACAGACTCTGACTCTTGACACTCATGGTGCAACACGGTGATACTGGAACAGCTGGGAAAGAACACAGATAAGATGATGTTGTAATGGTCTGAGACCTGTTAGTTCCTCATTGTATCTAGCAGCTGTTTTTCCCCTGGAAATTGAGGGGGAAGTGTCTTGGTGAGAATGTGGTACAACAGCAGCAGAGAGGTTTTATCTTCTAACATAATAACTACAAATGGTTAACACACTGATGAGTGTCCTGACTGAATACTACATATGCAGTGTCAGTTTTGTTCATGTTGTGAAATTAAATGAGTTGTCGCATTGTGCTTTTCTTCTCACAAATGAACACACTCGAGATGTTTATTTTGTCATCACCACTCTGTGTTTGAGAGGTTTGTCGCGCTACATACACACTGCAGAGATGATTTTCGTACATATATATCACAGTATGTTCATGCATTCACCATGGTCACCTCTGAACATAGATTGAGCAATTGTATTCTTGTGCATTCTCATGTTATTCTTGATGCATTTTGTGGTCTATAAGCCACTGGTTCCTCATTGCAGCGTTGTCTTAAGAATTCAGAGGGAAGTGTTTTAGAGAAAATGTGGGTACAACAGCAGCAGAACTCTGGAGGTTTCACGCTCTAATGATGAGCAGATAAACACCAGAAACACGCGAAGCTCAGAGGAACAAAAAGTTAATGCTTAATTAAGACATACTGTACGATAAAGAGACTGATAAATAAAGTTTCATATGCTTAATGAAGCCTCTAGTCCAGTTATCTTGTCATGAGACAACAACTCAACCTTGACCTTCTTTATAACCACAGAACAGTTTGCTGTAAGTCTGGCTGATTTCGTGTGACATGTTCTCCATTCTGCCCACGTACAACCAGCTCTAAATATATCTTCCAAATAAACCTGTTGAATGAAGCAACAGCATCAGAAAAATAGAAATTTTACTCATCTGGTACCAGACATTCTGCTCTCTTTTTTTAATTTCTCTAATGAACTCATGATACCAGAAATCTGTATTTTTGTTGTAAGATGCAAATGTCACATGATAATTATTGCTTAATTTGGTTTTGAGGAAGTGTTTTTATGTGAAGCTTCTGGTCAGAAGAAAATAAACCGCAGACATGCAGAAATACATAAATACATAAATACAATTTTAAAGACTATTATAACTAACTTTATAACTATTACTTAACTAGAATTTGCCCATTCAATGTCAAAATAAGAGAAAGTGGTTTTTGGGGTGTTTTTAGTTTCTTTTTTGCAGCGTAACTTTTTGTGGAAAGATTCATCGGAAACATTTTGGTGTCAGCGTGGGAAGAACAGCAGCAGATGTCTGGTGGTTTGTTCTTCAATTTTATTGTAGATTCTTTGAAAATGAAATCTTCTCTCTGTGCTTTTGTTCCTCTGGACTGGAGATAAGTGTTTCTGTCAGAATAGGGCTGTTTTATGACTAAAAGGACGGTCACAATTTTTGAAGTCCATCTTAAAATAATAGTCAAGAACCTAAATGAACATTACAACATAGATTTTTCTTGCTGTAATCATTCCTCCTGTTCATACTGACCATTAGAAGATCCCTTCATAATGCACTTACAATGTAAGTGATGAGGGACAAAATCCACAGTCCTCCTTCTGTGCAAAAATCTATTTAAATGTTTATCTGAAGCTAATATGAAGCTTCAGCGTCCAAATGAGTCAAATCAAGTAGATATCTTTCGACGTTACAGTCTTTTTAGTGACAAAGTCCCTCTTTTTGTTACTATACTTCCACCTGCAGCTCAACAGGGAAACACTGTCCGAGGAAACACAAAGAGGGTATTTGATGCTAAAAAGACTGTAAATATGTCAGATATCCACTTGATATGACTAACTCAGACTGCTGAAGCCTCATATAAGCTTCACATCAACTTTTAAATGACTGTGTGGACACACTGTGGATTTTGTCCTTCATCACTTAAATTGAAAGCACATTTGAGGGGGATCTTTTAATAGTCAGTATAAAGAGGAGGAATGATTAAGGTGAGGAAAACCTCTTTCACTGTTCATATGGACACCTGACTGTTGTTTTAAGACACACTTGAAAAATTGTGAACCTGTCCTTTAAATGTCATCATTTGCATTAAACACTAGAGGGTGACCTTAGTCATGATAAAACTGAAGGCTTATGGATGAAATGAAACATTATTCACAGTGACTCCAGCGTGTGATTGAACTTTTAAAGATACTCTCAGTTTACTACAAGTCAATATTAAGCACCTGTTAATCTACAATAAATTTGTAAAGTAGATTTTTTGATCAATTTAGTTATAAACTACTAAAAGATGCACATTAGATTCTACAGCCTCTCTGGGAAACCTGCCTCCCATCCAGCAGCTCCCACACAGAATAATTAGATCAGGAATTCAGACAAAAACAAAAGCAGTCTCACATTATCAGTTAGCATGTTAGCATGTTAACATTTGCCAATTAGCACTACTAAATAAATCTGATGGGAATACAATTAGTTTTGCAGATTTGGTCAGACAACTTAAATATTTGATCTGATGATGGTGGCAGATGAAAACTCACTGATCACCAAAGTTATAAAGAGGAACATGAATGTCTATACCAATTTTCAGGGCAATAGTTGTTGAGACATCTTAATTAAAATCCACCACAAATGTCAACCTCAAGATAACAATAAAGGGAAGGTCAGGGAATCACTAAAGTCTGGATATATACACCAGTTTCTGTGGAAAATTATCCAATAGTTGTTGAGATAATTCAGATTCAACCAAATTGGTGGACAGACACTTAAGAACATCTTTAAAACATTATAACAATGCAAATAACCTAAAAGCCGGGGTTTGAAAGCAACATTTTCTCTCCTACTTCCTGTGTTATGCAAACAAAATTGGCAATAAGGGACAACCCAATGATAACGTACAAAATTATAAAAAATCTGGTGTTTGGGTCAATATTCTCTGATGTTTTAGACTTAATTTGGTTCAACATTAGCAGATCTTTAAAGCCCTTTTCACTGATATTTTAGCCCCATTTGTACTATTGTTCTGTATCTCTCTGTTCTCTTTCTCTCACTTCATCTGAAACAAAAGTTGTCCCAGGTGATGAAGAAGATGGAGAGCTCCCAAAGCTTGAGGTTGTTTGCCATGATCGACTTCAAAAGTTTTGTATAAATGCTTGTATTAGGTTCGAACTTTTCAACTTTGTTTTGTTACAGCCGAAGCTTCAAGGAAGCTTTCTGGATAAAATGTGAGTCAAAGGCATCATGTCTGATGTAAAACATATATTGTGAAGATCTTTGCCCCCAATTTAATAACTTAGTTTTGTAACAAGTTAAGCTATAAAATTCATTCAGTAAAGTTTATCATTGACAAGGTTTAAAGCATCTAGGTAAAAGATATATCTGAGATTTTGTGTGTATGAAGGTGAACTGTGTGTGTATATGCGTATCATCTTACATAATGTGTGGGCACAGTCTTAATCTTAGTTTAGTTTCAGTTTAGTAGGTTGGCAACTGTTGCGTAAAGCTTGTCATTGTGTCAGAGAGTGTTCACAGCCCCACATTCCTGCAGTTCAATTTCAATTATCATGCAAAAATGTGTAAATATGTATTATTTTATGTAGTCACTGAGCTATGATGGATGGATTAAGGTTTCCATAAGCTAAACTAGTTAGACACAATACCTACTGTCGTTGTTTACAGCCAAATCTGTATTTTTCACCATACATTCTCATATATAATTGAAACTGTACATGAAAAATCAGCCCTTTTGGTTTCTCAAATGACCAGTATTGAATTCTAACATACATGTAGCTAATATAACAGCACTGCAATACGTCCTACTTTCATTAAGATTAAGATTAAGTTAATTTTCATTGAAAATGTTTTATAGAGGTGTTGACTCAACTCACATAGCCTATGACTTTGGTCATAGGCTATGTGATGAGCCCGCCTCTTTTGGCTGGTGGGCTGGCTGCTTGTCTTTGTGGGTCTGCACCATTACCACACCGGCATACGCCTATGGTGCGCCAAATAGGTGGAGTCTGCATTTAAAAGGCGACTCAGTTGGCACAAAGTCTTGATGCCCTGCTCAATTTTTCCCGTACAAGTAAATCTATTTACGGGAGAGACTGCACGGTTTGCAAACAACATCTTGAGGACCTTGAACATCTGTTCTTTCTGTGTCCCATCTGCATCTCCTTTATCCACCAGGTCAAGCTTCTGTTAGAACATCTCACTGGACTGAAAACGTTAATGGACACGGATTGGACATGGACTTAATTGTTTGGATTATCCTAGAGAAGGACTGATATAAACACAACATTGATTAACATCACTCTGGCCCACGTCAGATATGCAGTATACACTGCGACAAATTTTGCCCTCTAAGAGGGCAAAAATGTGGAAAAATGGAAACTGTTCTGCAACCTGTTGCCCATTCAAACATTGTTTTTGGCAGACAAAGGTGAAGATGTTTTTGTGAAAAATGCAAAAATGGTATTTATTTCCAAAGACAAAAAAGATCTGAGTTTTGCATTTTAGTTTTGTTGTGATGGTGTTTGGAGGCATACAATTTGATATGTTCATTTTCTTTTTTTTTCTTTGCAAATAGTTTTATTTTATGTAAATAGATATTCACTGTTGTTTGAACTGTAAAAATTGTCATTTTTGATAATAAAAGAGGAAAAAAATTAAAGTGGCGAAAGCAGCGTGTACGCTTACCTTGAGCACATGGCTGATAGAAACACTACAGGGTAAGTTGAATTAAGCTCCATTGTAGAATATTATTCAAAACACTTTGACTTCTGGAGGGAGCATATTCCCCCAAATATACCTAAATCATTCAATATCATGATTACAGTCTACTTTATGCTATTACAACTGAATGAGTGAATACGATAAAATGTACTTAACATACAGAAGAGCAGCAAGCAGGTGATTGCTGGTATCATTTTTTTCTTTGACATTGTTATCTCATCCACAATTAATGACACAATAAACCTTGATTGTTTAAGGTGACACATCTTCCCACCGGCAAATATTTTCCGCTCCACTTAATACATATGCTCCTCCTTCAGTGCTCGTCATCCCTTCTCGCTGGATTGTGCCCCAGCTGTTGAAAAGGAGCGCTCCCTGTCTCTGTGTTTTGTGTTGCAGACACCCAGCAGGTGTGGTTGGGTCATTGATTATTGGGCTGGGCCCAGTGTTTCCAGTACTATAAGAGCACGCCCCATTTACTCCATGATGAGAGAGAAGGGGGAAACTCTGCTCCCTACTCTCCATGCTCCACATATTTGTCTTTGCTTTTCCTTTCACCATACAACATTCCACTCACTATTTTTTCACTCACGCAACACGTACCGACTGCTACACCCCCCTTTAGTTGTTTCAAATAAATGAATGTGTTTTTGCTTTAACTTTTTCTGAGTCACCCCTCATTATTTGTCATGGTTTTGAGCTGGTCATGACAAATTGGGGGCTCCTCTAAGTCTGGTTCCTAGGTGTTTTGTTTGTGTGCATTTATTCAGTTGTTCTCTTTGTGCTGAAACATGTCCAGGTAACACTGATTATAGGGGTTTCCCAGTCAGTTGAAATGGAGGGACCAATCTGTTACAAGGTTGGTAAGTATGCCACCTGGAGTGCAGGACCTAGTTAGGCATTGCTCCTTTTGAGTTTCGTTGGTTTGCATTGTATTATAGAGGTGTTATATTTTGTCCATCCCATTTACATAAATGAGGGCAGATCACTTATTTCCCTCCATAAAAATGTAATTGTGTTACCTATTGCTAAATAATATAAGTCTTATTATCCCTCAGAATCAGCTGATGAATGTGACAATCAGGAGATGTTACTAAGTTTTGTGTGGATGACTCTGGTGGGCATCCTCTGGGGGGTAGCACATATTCTACTCACATGAGGTTTGTTGGGGTTGTGGATAGTGCAGCACCCTGAAGCGCTCCCTATAAACAATTGGGAAGAACTTTCCCAGAGAAAACAGTAGACAACTAAGAATCAACCTGAAGCACCTCAAAGGTTACAGGTTAAACAATAATCCATGCCACTGTTTTCTTATCATTGTAACGTAAGCCATTCAGGTTCAACCTTTGCTCCATATGTGAATAGTGCCATGAGATCTGCTCTTTATCAGCTGTAAACCACCAAAAGTTTGCATGTTTTTATCAATATCAGATTCTGAAAGTCATATTCATGTCTGTATTAGTCTGCTGTAATGTCCTTGTTTTTGGACTAACCAAAAAGGCCATATGATCCAGAATCACTTCAATATTCTATGTGCATGTTTATAAGCCATTCATGTCATAGGGTTAAAGAGGGCATATCATGCACATTTTCAGGTCTACATTTTAATTCTGGGGCTCTGCTGGAATGTTTTTGCATGATTTACAGTTAAAAAAAACTCCTCATCCATCTTATACTGACCCTTTATGCAGCCCCTCAGTTCAGCCCCTTTCTCAAAGACAGTTTTAGCTCCTGTCTCCTGATGAGACCACCTGTTCTGACTGATTAGCTCCCAGAAACTGCCCCAGACTCCAGATGTGGAGGCTATGTAAACAAACAGTAGTAGTTGGATTTTGCTTCTTTTTCTCCTTCTTTACCTGAAATATAAACTTTTCAAATACATCTGTTCATGTTCGAGCCCAACTCTGATTCAAAAATATGTGAGTGGACAACATGAACAGCCTGTGGAACAACCTTAGCGACAACCTTAGCGACCAAGGCTACAGAATGGATGGCCAAAGAATCTGATACCATCACGAAGAGAAAGTAGAGGTAACTTTGCAAATGGAACGTTGATATGTATCAATGCTCATCTTACTCACTAAGACTGCACACAATCATGTTACAGTCTTTCAGGTAATCTGTGAGATTTACTGCACACAGGAGACTTTTCTCTCTCGCTCTCTGACATTAGCCTGTAAGACAGTGCCTCCTCTCAGGCAACACGAGTTGCCCTGTAAAACAGCACTAATGTTCCTTCTTAATAACAAACTTGGGGAGACAAATGCCCCTTCTCTTACTTTCATCCCATAACCCGTGAACTTCATGGGGAAGGGTGAGTGAAAGCGATGAGTACAGTTAAAACACTGGTAGCTAGCTAATCAGGCACACACTACTAACCTGCAAATATGAAAGAACACCAAGGCATGTTATTAAACTTTGTCAACAAGAAAAAAAACTGTCTGACAATGATGGCGCTGTTAAGAGCTGTGAAAGAAAATTGTAGTAGGTTAAATAGTAGGTTATCATTTTATAAATCTTTTGTATAGGCTATATGTTACAAATGTTTTTAAACTAAGAGGTCAATGTTTGTTATCAACTGAATGTGATGTAATGTCATTGTCATTTTGGGGATACATGTTGGTGAAGAAATCATACTCCTAGGCTAGTTGAACTCTTGAACTTGTTTCTATCTGAGGATTTCTTGCTGACCTCTGGGGTTAGCTAGATATATCTTTGTCTTAAGCCTACTGTTTTAGAGACTGTGTGGATCATGAGGTACCTAGACAAGATAAAGTTAAAGGATTGCCAAGTTTGAAGTTATTGATTGACCATGAGGTCTCTGTTAGATCGTGTGACATACTTTGTCAGAAGGTGTAACGGTTTCTGGAAGTGTCCATTTAGGGACCAGACTGTTTTTAGCTTTGCTTCTGGAGAGGTATAAAGCTGTCTAGTTTGGGTTCACAATCTTTAGAGAAAGGGCTGGCTTTGAAGAAAGGGCCAACTGAACAACATGCTTTCTCTCCAAAAATACAAGATGATTGTATTTTTGTTTGTGTTTGGACATTTGTATAATTGTTACTGATGGTGTGATGGATTGTACAGTGTCTACAACTGCTTCAACAAGTAACAATGTTTAATGCTTTCTTTATGTCTTTATGTGCCTCTTTCTGAAGAAACTTTCCCTAACAGAGCCAGTGAGAAAAGCATTTTTAGAGGGTCAAGTTAGTTTCAGTTAGTATTCAGACTACAATATAAAAATACTCCATTGCAAGTCCACCTTTGAAAACATCCCTGAAGTAAAGGGTGTCACAATGAGATTGGATTGATGAGGATTGATGAGGCTGATAGAGGACAAGTGTGGGGAAATCACAGAGCAAGGCAGGGCTAACGAGGGTAATGCAGGGCAGGTGAGAGGAGGAGCGGATGAGTACAGATGTGAAGATCACACAAGGGAAACAGAGCAAACCAAAACCCAGAAAACACCACTCAACATCCCAGCATAAACCAAACTGTCTCTGAATAAATGAACCCAGAAACACAGAACTACAAGCTAACCAATAATCTAATAGTCTTCCTGAGAAACAACTCAAATAACATGAAAGAGCAAAGTCAACTGACCAAAAGGACTGAACAGAAGTGTAACACAGGAAACCAAAAGAACACAAAGAGTCCCAAAAACCAGGCAGGATGTGACAAAGGGAGGTAAGGGATATCAAAAGTACTCACTGTACATAGGCTTCAAAGAACTTTAAAACAACCAGTTAATGTTCTGGAGCAGCAAAAACAGAGATACTTATTTACACATTTTAAAACTTCACAAAAAACAAGTAAAATGATTTATGACTTTTTCTTAAAACCTCCACTCACAGTTGAAACAAGCATCAGCGAAATATCACTGGGTCAGAGTTGCCTGCCTGGGTAAATCTTTATGTCACTTGTTCCTGTAACCTATAGACTCAATTACTCTCCCTTTTCTGATTACAAGTCAACATTAAGACATGCCATTCAAGATAACAGAAGTGCAAGCTTATCTTTTTAAAATCCAACAACAAATAAAGCACTATGTGCTGAAAGCACCTGATAACGACAGTCATTTACTACTTTTTTCCAGGTGAACCTTTCTATACTTCTATACTTTGGCCCTACCCGTGGGCTGGACCTTTCTCTCACTGGCAGCTACAAAAAGGCTTCTCTCCTTACGAAAACACTCACAGAGCTAAAGGAAACAGGGCAGGGAACATATTGTGTCAGCACACTGGGAAGGATACAGTTTGTTTTAAAGTTATGGGGTTATTAGATGTATTTCTCCAGTCTTCCAGTTCTCTCTCCCTGTTGGCGGCTCTTGTAGTCCTGCTGCTGGTCTACCTCATCTCATCTTCCCAGGCAGATGGGAATGATCCTCCAGGACCAAAACCATTCCCCCTATTTGGTAACCTGCTGCAGCTGGACCTCAAGAGACCCTACAGCACGTTACTGACGGTGAGGAAGTACCATAGGACTTTTTTTTTTTTTTTTTTTTTTAGGGTAGTTAGTTTTTCCTGCAATTCTAACATCCTGTCTGTATTCCTGTGTGTGTGTGTTCTTAGCTTTCCAAGAAATATGGGTCAGTGTTCACTGTCTATCTGGGACCCAAGAAAGTGGTGGTCTTGGCAGGATACAAGACAGTGAAGGAGGCACTTGTCAACAATGCTGACGAGTTTGGAGACAGAGATCCAATGCTGATTGTGCGGGAAATGAATAGAGGACATGGTAAGGAATAAAAAAAAAACTGAGCTTTTGCCAAATTACGTTCCTGTTTTTATTCACTTGCATGTTTCATATGTTTATAGTCTTTGCCCACAATCAGCTTATCTGTTTACACATATTTTGTTCAAATACTTCATCTCAGGGGTTTTATGGTCCAATGGGGATTCATGGAAAGAGATGAGGCGCTTTGCCTTGACTAACCTGAGAGACTTTGGGATGGGCAAGAAAGCATGTGAGGATAAAATCATTGAGGAATGTCAATATCTTATGGAAGTGTTTAAGAAATTCAAAGGTAAGCATTTTCATTTTAACAACTGCAATGAAAACCAACATTTTGGACTTTAAAAACAATGATTCTTTCTCTGTTTCTGTTGTTTCAGGAGAAGCTTTTGATACGACCCAACCAATGAACTATGCAGTCTCTAATATTATCTGCTCCATGGTCTATGGCAGCAGATTTGAATATGATGATCCAGAGTTCACATCCCTGGTAGATCGAACAAACAGAAACATTCTAATTGGGGGTTCCCCATCCATACAGGTATCATTTTATACTTTTGTTAAGCTTATACTTTCAGCATTGTGGTTTCACAATACATAAAATGTGTCAACTGAATAATTTCATTATTTATTTTTGTGATAATGATATTTTATTTTACATACTGATGTGTTGTGTTTTTTTTGTTGTTGTTGTTTTGTTTTTTTCAACAGTTGTACAACCTGTTCCCGTGGATCGGCAAATTATTCTCTGACAGGAAGGAAATCCTGCAGTTGTCTCAATTCAACAAGGAACAGAACCTAAAGCTTTTCAGTCGTTTGAAAGAGACCCTCAATCCCCAGATGTGCAGAGGTTTTGTGGATGCCTTTCTGGTCCGAAAACAAAATCTGGAGGTTGGAAAACATATCATCACCTATCAAAATATGTTCATAGCCATTATTTTAATTCTGTGTCACTTTTGTGCCCCACATTAGATAGTCA
Source organism: Thunnus albacares (assembly GCF_914725855.1). Classification (NCBI taxonomy): domain Eukaryota; kingdom Metazoa; phylum Chordata; class Actinopteri; order Scombriformes; family Scombridae; genus Thunnus; species Thunnus albacares. The sequence goes on along the minus strand of NC_058121.1, from coordinate 26,396,681 downwards.
TGTCCCTTATCTTTCCACAAATGAGGTCCATGTTGATTCTGGTTGTTTTATTTTTCCATTAAAACTTAGAATTGATGGCGTGCAGATATTTAAACCGGGTAGGATGGGGTTGTGTTGGGATCATTGTGGAAAAGAAAGTTCAGTGTTGAAAGTATTGTCATCTTTCTTCCCATAATTGAGAGAGGCAGGTTCATCCAGCATAGTAAATCATTTACTGGACTGAGCAGTGGGGTGACAGCTTTGGGTAAATGTTTAAACCAAGATATGTGATGTTGGGACAACTGGTGGACTGTCATATTCTGTCCATATAGAGGAGGGAGGTTTCATCCAGTTAATTGAATAATTTGAAAATGTTTTAATGGTTCTAATGCTCTCTTACAATGAGGAAAGGTTTTTTTTCCATAAAGAGTGATACATAATCTGCATAAAGACAGATTTTGAGGTCTATGGTTGATGTTTGAATACCTTTTTGATATTGATGTTTTGATGTACTGTAGCTTGTACCCAGTTGAGTTTTGTTGCCATGAATTCTTTTATCATGATTGTAGATCTAGAATTGCCTCTGTCATGTCTTTCTTTTTCTTTTGTAACTGATGATAGTTGACTGGTGAGAGTACTGGTGGTGTTTTGCAGTGTTTTGTTTTCTTTGGTTAGCATTTGTTCTTGGCTGAATTCCAACCTCTTGCATAGTGTCTGGAATTCCATACATAAAACCTCAACCAGTGCGATTCTTGGGCACAGTTTGTTTTCAATGGATATCAAGAGCAGGAAGATGTTTCTGGTGAGCTGTCAGTGCCTGAGATCCTAGTTGGTGTTGAGTTAAGCAAGAAATCAATGTTGTCCAGGAGAAATCTAGCTGGAAAAATCAGGTTTCCATAATCCTATACCCCAACTATGGTAGCCAGGATTCTTGTTGACATGACATTTAAGAAATCAGTTTATTGGAGAAAGTTGACTGTAAATTGGTCATTTAGTGACAAGAATGGAGTTTATATCCTCCACCATCATTATCAAAACAAAAAGTCTGTGACTCTCAGTTAGTCATTCAAAGTAATGTTACATATCAAAGATTTAGATTAGATTTGTTTCAGTAACTGCTCTGTTTCATCTGAACATGCAGGAATCTGGGATTACCAACAGCCACTTCCACAATGAAAACCTTTTGTATACCGTCCTTAATCTCTTTGCTGCTGGAACTGATACAACAGCAACTACACTGAGATGGGCACTTCTGCTTATGGCCAAGTATCCAAAAATACAGGGTAAGGAGCCGTATGTATAAACAGCGTTCATCACTAAACAGATTTTCCAGCTTTACTGACACAAAAATCATCATAAAAACGAACAAAAACAGCAAAAGAAACAAATAAACAACATGCACATAAACATAATTTGTCCTCACCCGCTTTCATCTTCTAGACCAGGTCCAGGAGGAGCTGAGCAGGGTGATAGGAAGTCGTCAGGTTCAGGTCGAGGACAGGAAAAACCTGCCCTTCACCGACGCCGTCATCCATGAGACACAGAGACTGGCTAACATCGTCCCCATGGCTCTTCCTCACAAGACCAGCCGAGACATCACCTTCCAGGGCTACTTTATTAAAAAGGTAAAATTGGGGCGTCCTTGTGGATAGGATGTTAAGATGCTGAATGTGAAATGCAAACCCAAAAACCTGTGGTTGAAATCCAGCTGTGGACTTTTGTTGCATCTCCTTCTCCCTTGTTTCCTGTCTTCTGTCTACTGTAATAAAGATGTCAAAATACTTTAAAAATTACTTTAAAATCTTCTCACTGATTCCAAGTTTAACAGTAAAATAATTTGAAGTAACGCGGCTGTTGTCGGGATGCGTCCTGAGCTCCATCAAACTTCCATCAAAAGGTTCAAACTCAGGTTAGAGAAAATATTTTTTTTCTGTCATGTCACGAGGATCATCACAGTGAGTTTTCAGTTATGCAATTTACTTTATTTTTTAAATGTAACTTTAATTGATTAATTAATTTCTTTATCTTCTAAGGAGTCTTGTTGGTCATCCATACCCATCTTCATGTTCAGAATAAAAACTGTGAAATTAAAATCCAAATGTGGCAAAACTGGGCCACATGAAATATTCTCTGTAGTTGATGTATTGCTCAGCATATTAAAAGCTTTTTCAAATTCTGTGTTGTCTACAGGGGACCACAGTGTATCCTCTCCTGACATCTGTCCTCTATGATGAGAGCGAGTGGGAGCATCCTCACACCTTTCATCCTGCCCACTTCCTGAACAAAGACGGAAAGTTTGTCAAGCGAGATGCATTCATGCCTTTTTCTGCAGGTTGGTGAATTTAATCGTCACTTCTTGATGATGTTAATGTTCTTGCAGATGAGCTGAAACATTTCTTCTGTTCTCTCTTGCAGGTCGCAGGATTTGTCTCGGAGAGAGTCTGGCCAGGATGGAGCTCTTCATCTTCTTCACCACCCTCCTGCAGCACTTTCGTTTCACTACTCCACCTGGAGTTTCAGAGGATGAGCTGGATCTGACACCACGAGTTGGCATTACCCTTAACCCTTCACCTCATAAACTGTGTGCTGTCCCCTGTATGTGAGGAGGAGGGCTTGAAAATGCTGCTTGGCCAAGTGTCATGATTTGAACTCAGTTATTTTTAAGAGAGTGGATTCTAATTTCTACAATGTTATACTCCATGTAGTGCAACAACCATGAATACACTCAACATCAATGATGTAATGAACACAATCTATGTTGAATTGCTGTTTCAGAACAACTCATGTCTCAGCAATAGATTTTGTTCTTTCTGTGCTACAAGATGTAATGATTTGATGTATATATCCATCATCACAACCACCTGTTGACTTAAATCCTTCATTTGGGGAACTTATTCCCAACATTGGCCTCAGACTTGGAGCAACTGAACCTCACACTTACTGTACTCGGGCACCAGGGGGAGACTGAGCAGTTTGACAGCAATCTCTGGCAGAGATGTGCACACATGGTGGCTAAAATGGCTCGAGCTGCTGCACCTTCTGGACCAAACTAATAAATGTAATGTATATAATTGTAATTAATAATAATAAAATTATTTTTATTGCCACTGCTGCCAGTCTGATTATTATTACACCAAGTACAATACAATTACAACAACAGGTGACTGGGCTTCCAAGCTGTGTTAATGCCTGCATTATACTTATAATATACAAATATGCAGCTCAAAGTGTTTCACATTAAAGAGATAAAAAAAAAAAGAGAGACATTAAGAATTAAACAGGAATACATGCTTAGTATAAAAGAAGGCAAACAAGAAAAATGGAAAACAGCACATTGCATTAAAGGAGAGGACAAGAATAGCTTATCAAGGAAACACAGCTAAAACTCTTAAGTTAAAGACATAATCAATCATGAAAAAAGAATAAAAATTCCTTAAAATGGAATAAAGTGTCTTAAAGATGGTGGGATATGGCACAAAAGAAATGATGCAAAAATCATGCTATAGAAAGGCTAGATTAAAAAGATATGTTTATAAGTGTCGTTTAAAGCTTTCAACCGAGCCTGCTTCTCTAACGTCTTCAGGTAAGGCCTTCCACAGTTATGCTCCCAAACATAATTGAAGAAAGCTGCATCTCCAGTTTTCTTTTGGGAAGGCTCATGGGTCTAAAGCAAACCTGCAGTAGAAGATCTAAGGGCTCGTGAAGGAATATGAAACAAAAAAGAGTCTGTGATGTGGTTCAGCCATAACTCATTGAGAGCTTTATAAACAATCGACCTTTTAGGAAGACCCGTAAAAAGTGCATTGCAGTAGTCCAACTTACTCAAGACAAAAGTATGACTTAGTTTTTCAGCATCTTGCTGAGTTAGGAATAGGTGAACCTTTACAATATTTCTGAGATGAAAAAATGCTTTTTAGTCACTTTCAAAGGAGTCAGGTTACCAAATCTTTTAAAGAGCTCATCCCTCTTTGCTGTGGGGCCAATTAATAAGATTTCTGTTTTCTCCTCATTTAATTTAAAATTTTTAAAATAGTATGCTTTTGCATATACTTGCACGGCTTGTATTATTGCCATAACAGTCACACAAACTGTAGCCTTATAATAATGTTTATCTATAAAATTCATGAGTTTTCAGTTATGCAATTTACTTTATTTTTTAAATGTAACTTTAATTGATTAATTAATTTCTTTATCTTCTAAGGAGTCTTGTTGGTCATCCATACCCATCTTCATGTTCAGAATAAAAACTGTGAAATTAAAATCCAAATGTGGCAAAACTGGGCCACATGAAATATTCTCTGTAGTTGATGTATTGCTCAGCATATTAAGGAATATGAAACAAAAAAGAGTCTGTGATGTGGTTCAGCCATAACTCATTGAGAGCTTTATAAACAATCGACCTTTTAGGAAGACCCGTAAAAAGTGCATTGCAGTAGTCCAACTTACTCAAGACAAAAGTATGACTTAGTTTTTCAGCATCTTGCTGAGTTAGGAATAGGTGAACCTTTACAATATTTCTGAGATGAAAAAATGCTTTTTAGTCACTTTCAAAGGAGTCAGGTTACCAAATCTTTTAAAGAGCTCATCCCTCTTTGCTGTGGGGCCAATTAATAAGATTTCTGTTTTCTCCTCATTTAATTTAAAATTTTTAAAATAGTATGCTTTTGCATATACTTGCACGGCTTGTATTATTGCCATAACAGTCACACAAACTGTAGCCTTATAATAATGTTTATCTATAAAATTCATGAGTTTTCAGTTATGCAATTTACTTTATTTTTTAAATGTAACTTTAATTGATTAATTAATTTCTTTATCTTCTAAGGAGTCTTGTTGGTCATCCATACCCATCTTCATGTTCAGAATAAAAACTGTGAAATTAAAATCCAAATGTGGCAAAACTGGGCCACATGAAATATTCTCTGTAGTTGATGTATTGCTCAGCATATTAAAAGCTTTTTCAAATTCTGTGTTGTCTACAGGGGACCACAGTGTATCCTCTCCTGACATCTGTCCTCTATGATGAGAGCGAGTGGGAGCATCCTCACACCTTTCATCCTGCCCACTTCCTGAACAAAGACGGAAAGTTTGTCAAGCGAGATGCATTCATGCCTTTTTCTGCAGGTTGGTGAATTTAATCGTCACTTCTTGATGATGTTAATGTTCTTGCAGATGAGCTGAAACATTTCTTCTGTTCTCTCTTGCAGGTCGCAGGATTTGTCTCGGAGAGAGTCTGGCCAGGATGGAGCTCTTCATCTTCTTCACCACCCTCCTGCAGCACTTTTGTTTCACTACTCCACCTGGAGTTTCAGAGGATGAGCTGGATCTGACACCACGAGTTGGCATTACCCTTAACCCTTCACCTCATAAATTGTGTGCTGTCCCCTGTATGTGAGGAGGAGGCACCAGAGGGGGACTGAGCAGTTTGACAGTAATCTCTGGCAGAGATGTGCAGACATAGTGGCTAAAATGGCTCGAACTGCTGCACCTATGCCCTTCTGGACCAAACTAATAAATATACTGTATATGATTGTAATTATTAATTATAAAATTATTTTTATTGCTGCTGCTGCCACTTTGATTATTATTACACCAAGTACAATACAATAACAACAGGTGACTGGGCTTCCAAGCTGTGTTGCTGCCTGCATTATACTCAATAATAACAATAATCAAAGCTGCAAGCAGCGATGAACGGGCCCTCACACCTCTGCGCACGTTGGGCCGCGGCGCAGTCGAAGGACTTCTGTCACGGGCATTTAGATGTCTTCAGACCCGGGCTGTTTTCAGACAGCGCAAGAAGGAGTTAAACATCACTTCCTTTGTCCACTATTTTGCCTGCTGGTGGGGCTGCTTTGCTGCAATTTCGTAGGGGGCGCTATTCAGCCAGTTTGCATCACTGATGGAATATTGTCTTGTAGACGTGTTCAGGCCGGGCTCTTATCAAACATGTAAAGTTTGGTGCAGACTGGAGTATGTACAATAAAGTTATAGCAACTTCCTCTGTCATGGCAAAACATCAAATCTCAACGGTGTGAGGATGAGAATTTTCTGCAGGGTGAGAAATTTCTGTCTTGCTCACACCTGTGTCATCAAAATCATTCAAGTTTTGGGCCCATTCACTTGAATTTCAATTAATAAATTTAAAACTTTTGATGAGTTTGTGTGTAAAACAAATTAATTTCCTAATTTTCATCATCTATTTTTAGAAAAGTAACGACTTTTAACCCACATGACCTGGTCAAAGTTTGGTTGAAATGTGTTCTGTCGGGTGTGTAGAGACAATAAGTAACTGCAGCTAGACACAGAAAAATACACATATATTTGAATGGAGAGCGAACCACTAGGTGCTCGGGCCCTAATAAAGGAAAAACTGCATTACAGAGCCACAAATTTTAGTTTTGATGGTATTTTTCTACAGCACTTTATTACTAAACTGTCACCCTTGCCCTCATAGATCATCCCCACTACTGAATTATAAATATAAGATCTATAATTATTGTAAAATAAATTATAATAACACCAAACTTCATACAAAGTTTGTATGTAATGTACTGTATGTATATAGATCTTTCTGCTGTATCCTACAAAAATGAGCTGCATTCAACCCTCACACCAGTGACGGCTGGTGACTCAAAAAATTGGGGAGGACAGGAGGAAAACCAACATACTGCATCAAACTATATCATTGTCCCCCACCAGATGAAATTGGAGGGGCGGAGGGCAATTTTATATGCCAATATGCTTTTAAAAACAAAAACCCCTGAGTGATCTCATCAACAGACAAGCTATCACATGATATACACGTGTTTCCTATGTATTTTTTCTTAGTATACAGAAATATATAAAGTACCACAAAGCTTATAATGTGATACAGGAACAGACCAGTGCTGAATACTAGAAAGACTGAACACTAAAAACATTCACAGATCTAAAAGTGTAGGTTCAAATCAGAAAGTATTAATGCATGTATCAAACACATGACTTACACACTCTTATCTTTGTGCATGACATACAAAATATAACAAAATATCTGACTCTGATGTCTTCTTCTTTCTATCATGGAGATGAAGTATTCATGTCATAACATCCATTTGTGACTATTGGTCATCTGTTAGTTAACAGAACTTTATGGCTGCTGCTTAACCAGTCTGATATCATTAGCAACAATGACAAACAAGCTAACTCTCCTGGTTGTTTCTCCGGTACTTCTCTCTCCAGCCGCTCCATGGTGTCCTGCTGCTGCTGCGCTGCATAGTCCAGATCATCTCTCCCATTAGCTTAACAACAGTCCTTAACAGTCCCTCCATGGATGTATAAAGAGTCCTTCAGGCTGCTACAACAAGCCAGCTGTTGCATTGGCTAACGTAAGGAGCTATCTACTGCTGCTACTCCGCCTTACAGTGGAGAGAATTGAAGATGAATTCTGGAAACTATCACTGGACCAACTCAATGTCAATATTGCATTCTGGTTTTTGATTGGTTAGGGAGGCTGTCCTCCCTTGGAGCATCATTTGACATGTCTCTTCCGAAGAAGAGAGAGAAAATATGTTGTATAAATATTTTTTTTATTTGCTAATGGTTTATATCAACCAAATATAATTCTTTATATTTTGATCTCCCTCTTGCCTCTTAAAAGATAGAGGGGGATCAACCTCTCCACTATGTGGAGGCTGGTCCATAACTGCTTCCACAGTTTTAGATACAGACTTCATTTGAACTTTTAGATACAGACTTCATTTGAACTTTAAATAAGTCATGAGACTTTGACCTACAAATCTTGAATTTACATGTTTTTTCTATCTTTTACTGTTTTTGAGATATTAGAGTTTGACTTATAAAGTCTTTTCTTGCTCCTCCTGCGATTTTATAATGAGTGTGTATTGCGGAATGTTTCACAGCACTGAGGGAGTGACATCACCAGGAGCAGCTGGAGAGCAGGATTTTAGAGAACACTTCTTGTGAAATATCCTCATAAATCCCATTACTTTGGCCAAATCTTACATTAAAAATCATGTATTAGTAGGAAATTTCATGGTGAATCCATTGATACGGGTTTGAAAGTGGTCAGACTTATTGTTAGGAGTTCATGCCTCCCCATTGTTTTACATTGTAAGAGTGGTGTGGCACTGTAACATTGAGGGCTTATAAAATTCAAACTGTTCCAGTTATTACAAAGTTTTTAACAATTTTTTTTCAGCATAGTGTCATAAGTCATCTAAGAAGTTTGAAGCTGATACCATTAACGCCTTTGGGGGAGATAGCGTTTGTTTGGCAGCCAAAATTGGGGCAAAGTCTTATTGTGAAAGGCTAATTGCGGACTTCCTGTTGGATTTGTGTCAGTGTATGATTTGTAGGTCAAATTAAGGGTTTAAATGGCGTAATAATAAATAAATAAAGAAAGAAAGAAAGAAAGAAACAAACAAACAAACATACGAAAAACAATAGGGTCCTCTTCCTTTTGGGCTCGGTCCCTAATAACTTTATTTGTATAGTACCTTTCATACAAAATGCAGCTCAAAGTGTTTCACATTAAAAGAAAAATGGAAAACAGTGCATTGCATTAAAAGAGAGGACAAGAATAGCTTAAAAAGGAAACACAGCTAAAATTCCTAAGTAAAAGACATAATCAATCATGAAAAAAGAATAAAAATGCCTTAAAATGGAATAAAGTGTCTTAAAGATGATGGGATATGGTGCAAAAGAAATGGTGCAAAAATCATGCTATAGAAAGGCTAGGTTAAAAAGATATGTTTTTAAGTGTCGTTTAAAGCTTTCAACCGAGCCTGCTTCTCTAACGTCTTCAGGTAAGGCGTTCCATAATTTGGGAGCATAATTGAAGAAAGCTGCATCTCCAGTTTTCTTTTGGGTAGGCTCATGGGTCTAAAGCAAACCTGCAGTAGAGGATCTAAGGGCTCGTGAAGGAACATAAAGCAACAGAGAGTCTGTGATGTAGCTCAGCAATAACCCATTGAGAGCTTTATAAACAACTAAGAGGACCATAAAAAGTGCATTGCAGTAGTCCAACCTACTCAAGACAAAAGTATGACTTAGTTTTTCATCATCTTGCTGAGTTAGGAATAGGTGAACCTTTACAATATTTCTGAGATGAAAGAATGCTTTTTAGTCACTTTCAAAGGAGTCAGGTTACCAAATCTTTTAAATAGCTTTTCACTCTTTGCTGTGGGGCCAATTAATAAGATTTGTGTTTTCTCCTTATTTAATATTACATTTTTAAAATAGTATGCTTTTGCGTATACTTGCACGGCTTGTATTATTGCCTTATATAACAGTCACACATGCTGTAGCCTCACAGTAATGTTTATCTATAAAATTCATAATAATGCTAGTCACTTATTTTCCACTGCTTTCCTTCCAGTGTTGAGCTAATGATCTCACCAGCTGTGTGCTTGCTTTGTTATTTGATATCTACCTGAAAGCAAGTTGGTACTTTTGTTAATTATATAATATTGCAGCAGCCAGCTAAAAGGTGAATCATTACTGAAATATTAAACATCCAGTTATTGTGTACTTTATCTCATCTAACTGTGTTTGTCTCCATATCATCTGTTAAAGTTGGATGAATTTGTGGACAAGGGACACATTTTAACATAAGAATTGCATTAGATATTGTTATTCCATGTGTATTTTATGTGCATCATCAAATCAGTGTTTAATCCTCATGCACACAAGTATGCACGTGTGTGTTTGTGTGTTTGAGCGTACAATTTTATATGTGCACATCGTAGGTGCGATACAGTGGGTGTGCTCTGACCTGACCTGTTTTGAAATCAGGTTTCCAAACAACTATTCCCCTCCCTGCCTCCCCTTGAATGTTGTTTCTTTGAAGAGAGATTTGTCCTTGTAATGTTTAACACTTGGCTGTGGCAACTTTTTACTGGCAACCATAAAAGATCCCTCCTCTGCACCAAAACACTAATAGAGTTAAATACACCAGGAGGAGACTCATTTTGTCAGTGTACTTGCAACTTCAGGACACTTTTTTCATGGAGACGTTAAATCTTTTTCTCCAGTCCTCCAGTTCTGTCTCCCTGTTGGGGGCTCTGGTGGTCCTGCTGCTCATCTACCTCATCTTTTCCTCCAGCTTCAGCTCCCAGGAGGACAGGAAGGAACCACCTGGACCAAAACCACTTCCCCTGCTGGGTAACCTGCTGCAGCTGGACCTTAAGAAACCCTTCCACTCATTACTGAAGGTGAGGAAGTGCCATAGTAGTTTTTTTTTTTTTAGTTTGTTGTGTCTGCTAATAATTATGTCACTTTTTTCCTTTTTCCCGTGTTTCTGTTAAGCATAAAAAATGTCATGACAGTATGCCTCTGTTCTTAGCTTTCCAAGAAATATGGCTCAGTGTTCACTGTCTATTTGGGACCCAAGAAAGTGGTGGTCTTAGCAGGATACAAGACAGTGAAGGAGGCACTTGTCAACCATGCTGATGAGTTTGGAGAAAGAGATCCAATGCTGATTGTTGATGAATTCAATCAAGGACATGGTAAGGAATAAAAAAAACCTGAGCTTTTACCAAATTATGTTCCTGTTTTTATTCACTTGCATGTTTATATTCATAGTCTTTGCCCACAATCAGCTTATTAGTTTACATATATTTTGTTCAAATACTTCATCTCAGGGGTTGCATGGTCCAATGGGGATTCATGGAAAGAGATGAGGCGCTTTGCCTTGACTAACCTGAGAGACTTTGGGATGGGCAAGAAAGCATGTGAGGATAAAATTGTTGAGGAATGTCAATATCTTATAGGAGTGTTTAAGAAATTCAAAGGTAAGCATTTTCATTTTAACAACTGCAATGAAAACCAACATTTAGGACTTTAAAAACAATGATTCTTTCTCTGTTTCTGTTGTTTCAGGAGAAGCTTTTGATACGACCCGACCAATGAACTATGCAGTCTCTAATATTATCTGCTCCATGGTCTATGGCAGCAGATTTGAATATGATGATCCAGAGTTCACATCCCTGGTAGATCGAACAAACAGAATCATTCTAATTATCGGTTCCCCATCCATACAGGTATCATTTTATTCTTTTGTTAAGCTTATACTTTCAGCATTGTGGTTTCAAAATATATAATACATAAAAATATTTCAACTGAATACATAATTTCATTTTTTACTTTCCTGGTAATTTTTTTTTTCAACAGTTGTACAACCTGTTCCCGTGGATCGGCAAATTATTCTCTGACAGGAAGGAATTCCAGCAGTTGTCTCAGTTCAACAAGGAACAGAACCTAAAGCTTTTCAGTCATTTGAAAGAGACCCTCAATCCCCAGATGTGCAGAGGTTTTGTGGATGCCTTTCTGGTCCGAAAACAAAATCTGGAGGTTGGGAAACATATCATCACCTATCAAAATATGTTCATAGCCATTATTTTAATTCTGTGTCATTTCTGTGTCCCACATTAGATAGTCATGTCCCGTATCTTTCCACAAATGAGGTCCATGTTGATCCTAGTTTGACTCTGGTTGTTTTATTTTTCCACTAAAACTTAGAATTGATGGCGTGCAGATATTCAAACCGGGTAGGATGGGGTTGTGTTGGGATCATTGTGGAAAAGAAAGTTCAGTGTTGAAAGTATTGTCATCTTTCTTCCCATAATTGAGAGAGGCAGGTTCATCCAGCGTAGTAAATCATTTACTGGACTGAGCAGTGGGGTGACAGCTTGGGGTAAATGAAAAACTGGTCATTTAATGACAAGAATGGAATCCTCCACCATCATTATCAAAACAAAAAGTCTGTGATTCTCAGTTAGTCATTCAAAGTAATGTTACATATCAAAGATTTAGATTAGATTTGTTTCAGTAACTGCTCTGTTTCATCTGAACATGCAGGAATCTGGGATTACCAACAGCCACTTCCACAATGAAAACCTTTTGTATACCGTCCTTAATCTCTTTGCTGCTGGAACTGATACAACAGCAACTACACTGAGATGGGCACTTCTGCTTATGGCCAAGTATCCAAAAATACAGGGTAAGGAGCCGTATGTATAAACAGCGTTCATCACTAAACAGATTTTCCAGCTTTACTGACACAAAAATCATCATAAAAACGAACAAAAACAGCAAAAGAAACAAATAAACAACATGCATTTAAACATAATTTGTCCTCACCCGCTTTCATCCTCTAGACCAGGTCCAGGAGGAGCTTAGCAGGGTGATAGGAAGTCGTCAGGTTCAGGTCGAGGACAGGAAGAACCTGCCCTTCACCAACGCCGTCATCCATGAGACACAGAGACTGGCTAACATCTCCCCCATGGCTATTCCTCACAAGACCAGCCGAGACATCACCTTCCAGGGCTACTTTATTAAAAAGGTAAAATTGGGGCGTCCTTGTGGATAGGATGTTAAGATGCTGAATGTGAAATGCAAACCCAAAAACCTGTGGTTGAAATCCAGCTGGGGACTTGTGTTGCATCTCCTTCTCCCTTGTTTCCTGTCTTCTGTCTACTGTAATAAAGACATCAAAATACTTTAAAAATTACTTTAAAATCTTCTCACTGATTCCAAGTTTAACAGTAAAATAATTTGAAGTAACGCGGCTGTCGTCAGGATGCGTCCTGAGCTCCATCAAACTTCCATCAAAAGGTTCAAACTCAGGTTAGAGAAAATATTTTTTTTCTGTCATGTCACGAGGATCATCACAGTGAGTTTTCAGTTATGCAATTTACTTTATTTTTTAAATGTAACTTTAATTGATTAATTAATTTCTATATCTTCTAAGGAGTCTTGTTGGTCATCCATACCCATCTTCATGTTCAGAATAAAAAATGTGAAATTAAAATCCAAATGTGGCAAAACTGGGCCACATGAAATATTCTCTGTAGTTGATGTATTGCTCAGCATATTAAAAGCTTTTTCAAATTCTGTGTTGTCTACAGGGGACCACAGTGTATCCTCTCCTGACATCTGTCCTCTATGATGAGAGCGAGTGGGAGCATCCTCACACCTTTCATCCTGCCCACTTCCTGAACAAAGACGGAAAGTTTGTCAAGCGAGATGCATTCATGCCTTTTTCTGCAGGTTGGTGAATTTAATCGTCACTTCTTGATGATGTTAATGTTCTTGCAGATGAGCTGAAACATTTCTTCTGTTCTCTCTTGCAGGTCGCAGGATTTGTCTCGGAGAGAGTCTGGCCAGGATGGAGCTCTTCATCTTCTTCACCACCCTCCTGCAGCACTTTCGTTTCACTACTCCACCTGGAGTTTCAGAGGATGAGCTGGATCTGACACCACGAGTTGGCATTACCCTTAACCCTTCACCTCATAAACTGTGTGCTGTCCCCTGTATGTGAGGAGGAGGGCTTGAAAATGCTGCTTGGCCAAGTGTCATGATTTGAACTCAGTTATTTTTAAGAGAGTGGATTCTAATTTCTACAATGTTATACTCCATGTAGTGCAACAACCATGAATACACTCAACATCAATGATGTAATGAACACAATCTATGTTGAATTGCTGTTTCAGAACAACTCATGTCTCAGCAATAGATTTTCTTCTTTCTGTGCTACAAGATGTAATGATTTGATGTATATATCCATCATCACAACCACCTGTTGACTTAAATCCTTCATTTGGGGAACTTATTCCCAACATTGGCCTCAGACTTGGAGCAACTGAACCTCACACTTACTGTACTCGGGCACCAGGGGGAGACTGAGCAGTTTGACAGCAATCTCTGGCAGAGATGTGCACACATGGTGGCTAAAATGGCTCGAGCTGCTGCACCTTCTGGACCAAACTAATAAATATAATGTATATAATTGTAATTAATAATAATAAAATTATTTTTATTGCCACTGCTGCCAGTCTGATTATTATTACACCAAGTACAATACAATTACAACAACAGGTGACTGGGCTTCCAAGCTGTGTTAATGCCTGCATTATACTTATAATATACAAATATGCAGCTCAAAGTGTTTCACATTAAAGAGATAAAAAAAAAAAAAGAGAGACATTAAGAATTAAACAGGAATACATGCTTAGTATAAAAGAAGGCAAACAAGAAAAATGGAAAACAGCACATTGCATTAAAGGAGAGGACAAGAATAGCTTATCAAGGAAACACAGCTAAAACTCTTAAGTTAAAGACATAATCAATCATGAAAAAAGAATAAAAATTCCTTAAAATGGAATAAAGTGTCTTAAAGATGGTGGGATATGGCACAAAAGAAATGGTGCAACAATCATGCTATAGAAAGGCTAGATTAAAAAGATATGTTTATAAGTGTCGTTTAAAGCTTTCAACCGAGCCTGCTTCTCTAACGTCTTCAGGTAAGGCGTTCCACAGTTATGCTCCCAAACATAACTGAAGAAAGCTGCATCTCCAGTTTTCTTTTGGGTAGGCTCATGGGTCTAAAGCAAACCTGCAGTAGGAGATCTAAGGGCTCGTGAAGGAACATAAAACAAAAAAGAGTCTGTGATGTGGCTCAGCCATAACTCATTGAGAGCTTTATAAACAACTAAGAGGACTTTAAAATTGATTCTGGATGACACAGGGAGCCAGTGTAGTTCAGCCAAGACAGGTGTGATGTGTTCTCTCTTTTTGTTTTTGTTAACAGTCTAGTCACAGAGTGCACTCTCTCAATCGACCTTTTAGGAAGACCCGTAAAAAGTGCATTGCAGTAGTCCAACTTACTCAAGACAAAAGTATGACTTAGTTTTTCAGCATCTTGCTGAGTTAGGAATAGGTGAACCTTTACAATATTTCTGAGATGAAAGAATGCTTTTTAGTCACTTTCAAAGGAGTCAGGTTACCAAATCTTTTAAAGAGCTCATCCCTCTTTGCTGTGGGGCCAATTAATAAGATTTCTGTTTTCTCCTCATTTAATTTTAAATTTTTAAAATAGTATGCTTTTGCATATACTTGCACGGCTTGTATTATTGCCATAACAGTCACACATGCTGTAGCCTTATAATAATGTTTATCTATAAAATTCATAATAATGCTAGTCACTTATTTTCTACTGCTTTCCTTCCAATGTTGAGCTAATGATCTCACCAGCTGTGTGCTTGCTTGGTTATTTTATATCTACCTGAAAGCAAGTTGGTACTTTTGTTAATTATATAATATTGCAGGAGCCAGCTAAAAGGTGAATCATTACTGAAATATTAAACGTCCATTTATTGTGTCTCATTTAACTATGTTTGTCTCCATATCATCTGTTAAAGTTGGATGAATTTGTGGACAAGGGACACATTTTAACATAAGAATTGCATTAGATATTGTTATTCCATGTGTATTTTATGTGCATCATCAAATCAGTGTTTAATCCTCATGCACACAAGTATGCACGTGTGTGTTTGTGTGTTTGAGCGTACAATTTTATATGTGCACATCGTAGGTGCGATACAGTGGGTGTGCTCTGACCTGACCTGTTTTGAAATCAGGTTTCCAAACAACTATTCCCCTCCCTGCCTCCCCTTGAATGTTGTTTCTTTGAAGAGAGATTTGTCCTTGTAATGTTTAACACTTGGCTGTGGCAACTTTTTACTGGCAACCATAAAAGATCCCTCCTCTGCACCAAAACACTAATAGAGTTAAATACACCAGAAAGAGACTCATTTTGTCAGTGTACTTGCAACTTCAGGACACTTTTTTCATGGAGACGTTAAATCTTTTTCTCCAGTCCTCCAGTTCTGTCTCCCTGTTGGGGGCTCTGGTGGTCCTGCTGCTCATCTACCTCATCTTTTCCTCCAGCTTCAGCTCCCAGGATGACAGGAAGGAACCACCTGGACCAAAACCACTTCCCCTGCTGGGTAACCTGCTGCAGCTGGACCTTAAGAAACCCTTCCACACATTACTGAAGGTGAGGAAGTGCCATAGTAGTTGTTTTTTTTTTAGTTTGTTGTGTCTGCTAATAATTATGTCACTTTTTTCCTTTTTCCCGTGTTTCTGTTAAGCATAAAAAATGTCATGACAGTATGCCTCTGTTCTTAGCTTTCCAAGAAATATGGCTCAGTGTTCACTGTCTATTTGGGACCCAAGAAAGTGGTGGTCTTAGCAGGATACAAGACAGTGAAGGAGGCACTTGTCAACCATGCTGATGAGTTTGGAGAAAGAGATCCAATGCTGATTGTTGATGAATTTAATCAAGGACATGGTAAGGAATAAAAAAAAAACCTGAGCTTTTACCAAATTATGTTCCTGTTTTTATTCACTTGCATGTTTATATTCATAGTCTTTGCCCACAATCAGCTTATTAGTTTACATATATTTTGTTCAAATACTTCATCTCAGGGGTTGCATGGTCCAATGGGGATTCATGGAAAGAGATGAGGCGCTTTGCCTTGACTAACCTGAGAGACTTTGGGATGGGCAAGAAAGCATGTGAGGATAAAATTGTTGAGGAATGTCAATATCTTATGGGAGTGTTTAAGAAATTCAAAGGTAAGCATTTTTATTTTAAACAACTGCAATGAAAACCAACATTTAGGACTTTAAAAACAATGATTCTTTCTCTGTTTCTGTTGTTTCAGGAGAAGCTTTTGATACGACCCAACCAATGAACTATGCAGTCTCTAATATTATCTGCTCCATGGTCTATGGCAGCAGATTTGAATATGATGATCCAGAGTTCACATCCCTGGTAGATCGAACAAACAGAAACATTCTAATTGTCGGTTCCCCATCCATACAGGTATCATTTTATTCTTTTGTTAAGCTTATACTTTCAGCATTGTGGTTTCACAATACATAAAATGTGTCAACTGAATAAATAATTTCATTATTTATTTTTGTGATAATGATATTTTATTTTACATACTGATGTGTTGTGGGTTTTTTTTTTGTTGTTGTTGTTGTTTTGTTTTTTTCAACAGTTGTACAACCTGTTCCCGTGGATCGGCAAATTATTCTCTGACAGGAAGGAATTCCTGCAGTTGTCTCAATTCAACAAGGAACAGAACCTAAAGCTTTTCAGTCATTTGAAAGAGACCCTCAATCCCCAGATGTGCAGAGGTTTTGTGGATGCCTTTCTGGTCCGAAAACAAAATCTGGAGGTTGGAAAACATATCATCACCTATCAAAATATGTTCATAGCCATTATTTTAACTCTGTGTCACTTTTGTGTCCCACATTAGATAGTCATGTCCCGTATCTTTCCACAAATGAGGTCCATGTTGATCCTAGTTTGATTCTGGTTGTTTTATTTTTCCATTAAAACTTAGAATTGATGGTGTGCAGATATTCAAACCGGGTAGGATGGGGTTGTGTTGGGATCACTGTGGAAAAGAAAGTTCAGTGTTGAAAGTATTATCATCTTTCTTCCCATAATTGAGAGAGGCAGGTTCATCCAGCGTAGTAAATCATTTAATGGACTGAGCAGTGGGGTGACAGCTTGGGGGAAATGTTTAAACCTAGATATGTGGTGTTGGGACAACTGGTGGACTGTCATATTCTGTCCATAT
Organism: Thunnus albacares; assembly: GCF_914725855.1. Classification (NCBI taxonomy): domain Eukaryota; kingdom Metazoa; phylum Chordata; class Actinopteri; order Scombriformes; family Scombridae; genus Thunnus; species Thunnus albacares. Next base: position 26,379,264 of record NC_058121.1, on the reverse strand, counting down.
AGAGGAGGGAGGTTTCATCCAGTTAATTGAATAATTTTAGAATGTTTTAATGGTTCTAATGCTCTCTTACAATGAGGAAAGGCTTTTTTTTTCCAAAAAGAGTGATACATAATCTGCATAAAGAGAGATTTAGAGGTCTATGATTGATGTTTGAATACCTTTTTGATATTGATGTTTTGATGTACTGTAGCTTGTACCCAATTGAGTTTTGTTGCCATGAATTCTTTTATCAGGATTGTAGATCTAGAATTGTCTTTGTCATGTCTTTCTTTTTCTTTTGTAACTGATGATAGTTGACTGGTGAGAGTACTGGTGGTGTTTTGCAGTGTTTTGTTTTCTTTGGTTAGCATTTGTTCTTGGCTGAATTCCAACCTCTTGCATAGTGTCTGGAATTCCATACATAAAACCTCAACCAGTGCCATTCTGGTGCACAATTTGTTTTCAATGGATATCAAGAGCAGGAAGATGTTTCTGGTGAGCTGTCAGTGCCCCTGAGTCCTGAGATCCTAGTTGGTGTTGAGTTAAGCAAGAAATCAATGTTGTCCAGGAGAAATCTAGCTGGAGAAATCAGGTTTCCATAATCCTATACCCCAACTATGGTAGCCAGGATTCTCGTTGAAATGACATTTAAGAAATCAGTTTATTGGAGAAAGTTGACTGTAAATTGGTCATTTAGTGACAAGAATGGAGTTTATATCCTCCACCATCATTATCAAAACAAAAACTCTGTGATTCTCAGTTAGTCATTCAAAGTAATGTTACATATCAAAGATTTAGATTAGATTTGTTTCAGTAACTGCTCTGTTTCATCTGAACATGCAGGAATCTGGGATTACCAACAGCCACTTCCACAATGAAAACCTTTTGTATACCGTCCTTAATCTCTTTGCTGCTGGAACTGATACAACAGCAACTACACTGAGATGGGCACTTCTGCTTATGGCCAAGTATCCAAAAATACAGGGTAAGGAGCCGTATGTATAAACAGCGTTCATCACTAAACAGATTTTCCAGCTTTACTGACACAAAAATCATCATAAAAACGAACAAAAACAGCAAAAGAAACAAATAAACAACATGCACTTAAACATAATTTGTCCTCACCCACTTTCATCTTCTAGACCAGGTCCAGGAGGAGCTGAGCAGGGTGATAGGAAGTCGTCAGGTTCAGGTCGAGGACAGGAAGAACCTGCCCTTCACCAACGCCGTCATCCATGAGACACAGAGACTGGCTAACATCTCCCCCATGGCTCTTCCTCACAAGACCAGCCGAGACATCACCTTCCAGGGCTACTTTATTAAAAAGGTAAAATTGGGGCGTCCTTGTGGATTGGATGTTAAGATGCTGAATGTGAAATGCAAACCCAAAAACCTGTGGTTGAAATCCAGCTGGGGACTTGTGTTGCATCTCCTTCTCCCTTGTTTCCTGTCTTCTGTCTACTGTAATAAAGACATCAAAATACTTTAAAAATTACTTTAAAATCTTCTCACTGATTCCAAGTTTAACAGTAAAATAATTTGAAGTAACGCGGCTGTCGTCAGGATGCGTCCTGAGCTCCATCAAACTTCCATCAAAAGGTTCAAACTCAGGTTAGAGAAAATATTTTTTTTCTGTCATGTCACGAGGATCATCACAGTGAGTTTTCAGTTATGCAATTTACTTTATTTTTTAAATGTAACTTTAATTGATTAATTAATTTCTATATCTTCTAAGGAGTCTTGTTGGTCATCCATACCCATCTTCATGTTCAGAATAAAAAATGTGAAATTAAAATCCAAATGTGGCAAAACTGGGCCACATGAAATATTCTCTGTAGTTGATGTATTGCTCAGCATATTAAAAGCTTTTTCAAATTCTGTGTTGTCTACAGGGGACCACAGTGTATCCTCTCCTGACATCTGTCCTCTATGATGAGAGCGAGTGGGAGCATCCTCACACCTTTCATCCTGCCCACTTCCTGAACAAAGACGGAAAGTTTGTCAAGCGAGATGCATTCATGCCTTTTTCTGCAGGTTGATGAATTTAACCGTCACTTCTTGATGATGTTAATGTTCTTGCAGATGAGCTGAAACATTTCTTCTGTTCTCTCTTGCAGGTCGCAGGATTTGTCTCGGAGAGAGTCTGGCCAGGATGGAGCTCTTCATCTTCTTCACCACCCTCCTGCAGCACTTTCGTTTCACTACTCCACCTGGAGTTTCAGAGGATGAGCTGGATCTGACACCACGAGTTGGCATTACCCTTAACCCTTCACCTCATAAACTGTGTGCTGTCCCCTGTATGTGAGGAGGAGGGCTTGAAAATGCTGCTTGGCCAAGTGTCATGATTTGAACTCAGTTATTTTTAAGAGATTAGATTCTAATTTCTACAATGTTATACTCCATGTAGTGCAACAACCATGAATACACTCAACATCAATGATGTAATGAACACAATCTATGTTGAATTGCTGTTTCAGAACAACTCATGTCTCAGCAATGGATTTTGTTCTTTCTGTGCTACAAGATGTAATGATTTGATGTATATATCCATCATCACAACCACCTGTTGACTTAAATCCTTCATTTGGGGAACTTATTCCCAACATTGGCCTCAGACTTGGAGCAACTGAACCTCACACTTACTGTACTTGGGCACCAGGGGGAGACTGAGCAGTTTGACAGCAATCTCTGGCAGAGATGTGCACACATGGTGGCTAAAATGGCTCGAGCTGCTGCACCTTCTGGACCAAACTAATAAATATAATGTATATAATTGTAATTAATAATAATAAAATTATTTTTATTGCCACTGCTGCCAGTCTGATTATTATTACACCAAGTACAATACAATAACAACAGGTGACTGGGCTTCCAAGCTGTGTTAATGCCTGCATTATACTTATAATATACAAATATGCAGCTCAAAGTGTTTCACATTAAAGAGATAAAAAAAAAAAAGAGAGACATTAAGAATTAAACAGGAATACATACTTAGAATAAAAAGAGGCAAACAAGAAAAATGGAAAACAGCACATTGCATTAAAAGAGAGGACAAGAATAGCTTAAAAAGGAAACACAGCTAAAATTCTTAAGTTAAAGACATAATCAATCATGAAAAAAGAATAAAAATTCCTTAAAATGGAATAAAGTGTCTTAAAGATGGTGGGATATGGCACAAAAGAAATGGTGCAAAAATCATGCTATAGAAAGGCTAGATTAAAAAGATATGTTTATAAGTGTCGTTTAAAGCTTTCAACCGAGCCTGCTTCTCTAACGTCTTCAGGTAAGGCGTTCCACAGTTATGCTCCCAAACATAATTGAAGAAAGCTGCATCTCCAGTTTTCTTTTGGGTAGGCTCATGGGTCTAAAGCAAACCTGCAGTAGAAGATCTAAGGGCTCGTGAAGGAATAGGTGAACCTTTACAATATTTCTGAGATGAAAGAATGCTTTTTAGTCACTTTCAAAGGAGTCAGGTTACCAAATCTTTTAAAGAGCTCACCCCTCTTTGCTGTGGGGCCAATTAATAAGATTTCTGTTTTCTCCGTATTTAATTTAAAATTTTTAAAATAGTATGCTTTGGCATATACTTGCACAGCTTGTATTATTGCCATAACAGTCACACATGCTGTAGCCTTATAATAATGTTTATCTATAAAATTCATGATAGTGCTAGTCACTTATTTTCTACTGCTTTCCTTCCAATGTTGAGCTAATGATCTCACCAGCTGTGTGCTTGCTTGGTTATTTTATATCTACCTGAAAGCAAGTTGGTACTTTTGTTAATTATATAATATTGCAGCAGCCAGCTAAAAGGTGAATCATTACTGAAATATTAAACGTCCATTTATTGTGTCTCATTTAACTATGTTTGTCTCCATATCATCTGTTAAAGTTGGATGAATTTGTGGACAAGGGACACATTTTAACATAAGAATTGCATTAGATATTGTTATTCCATGTGTATTTTATGTGCATCATCAAATCAGTGTTTAATCCTCATGCACACAAGTATGCACGTGTGTGTTTGTGTGTTTGAGCGTACAATTTTATATGTGCACATCGTAGGTGCGATACAGTGGGTGTGCTCTGACCTGACCTGTTTTGAAATCAGGTTTCCAAACAACTATTCCCCTCCCTGCCTCCCCTTGAATGTTGTTTCTTTGAAGAGAGATTTGTCCTTGTAATGTTTAACACTTGGCTGTGGCAACTTTTTACTGGCAACCATAAAAGATCCCTCCTCTGCACCAAAACACTAATAGAGTTAAATACACCAGAAGGAGACTCATTTTGTCAGTGTACTTGCAACTTCAGGACACTTTTTTCATGGAGATGTTAAATCTTTTTCTCCAGTCCTCCAGTTCTGTCTCCCTGTTGGGGGCTCTGGTGGTCCTGCTGCTCATCTACCTCATCTTTTCCTCCAGCTTCAGCTCCCAGGAGGACAGGAAGGAACCACCTGGACCAAAACCACTTCCCCTGCTGGGTAACCTGCTGCAGCTGGACCTTAAGAAACCCTTCCACTCATTACTGAAGGTGAGGAAGTGCCATAGTAGTTTTTTTTTTTTTAGTTTGTTGTGTCTGCTAATAATTATGTCACTTTTTTCCTTTTTCCCGTGTTTCTGTTAAGCATAAAACATGTCATGACAGTATGCCTCTGTTCTTAGCTTTCCAAGAAATATGGCTCAGTGTTCACTGTCTATTTGGGACCCAAGAAAGTGGTGGTCTTGGCAGGATACAAGACAGTGAAGGAGGCACTTGTCAACCATGCTGATGAGTTTGGAGAAAGAGATCCAATGCTGATTCTTGATGAATTTAATCAAGGACATGGTAAGAAATAAAAAAAAAAACCTGAGCTTTTACCAAATTATGTTCCTGTTTTTATTCACTTGCATGTTTATATTCATAGTCTTTGCCCACAATCAGCTTATTAGTTTACATATATTTTGTTCAAATACTTCATCTCAGGGGTTGTATGGTCCAATGGGGATTCATGGAAAGAGATGAGGCGCTTTGCCTTGACTAACCTGAGAGACTTTGGGATGGGCAAGAAAGCATGTGAGGATAAAATCATTGAGGAATGTCAATATCTTATAGGAGTGTTTAAGAAATTCAAAGGTAAGCATTTTCATTTTAACAACTGCAATGAAAACCAACATTTAGGACTTTAAAAACAATGATTCTTTCTCTGTTTCTGTTGTTTCAGGAGAGGCTTTTGATACGACCCGACCAATGAACTATGCAGTCTCTAATATTATCTGCTCCATGGTCTATGGCAGCAGATTTGAATATGATGATCCAGAGTTCACATCCCTGGTAGATCGAACAAACAGAATCATTCTAATTATCGGTTCCCCATCCATACAGGTATCATTTTATACTTTTGTTAAGCTTATACTTTCAGCATTGTGGTTTCAAAATATATAATACATAAAAATATTTCAACTGAATACATAATTTCATTTTTTACTTTCCTGGTAATTTTTTTTTTTCAACAGTTGTACAACCTGTTCCCGTGGATCGGCAAATTATTCTCTGACAGGAAGGAATTCCAGCAGTTGTCTCAGTTCAACAAGGAACAGAACCTAAAGCTTTTCAGTCATTTGAAAGAGACCCTCAATCCCCAGATGTGCAGAGGTTTTGTGGATGCCTTTCTGGTCCGAAAACAAAATCTGGAGGTTGGGAAACATATCATCACCTATCAAAATATGTTCATAGCCATTATTTTAATTCTGTGTCATTTCTGTGTCCCACATTAGATAGTCATGTCCCGTATCTTTCCACAAATGAGGTCCATGTTGATCCTAGTTTGACTCTGGTTGTTTTATTTTTCCACTAAAACTTAGAATTGATGGCGTGCAGATATTCAAACCGGGTAGGATGGGGTTGTGTTGGGATCATTGTGGAAAAGAAAGTTCAGTGTTGATCTTTCTTCCCATAATTGAGAGAGGCAGGTTCATCCAGCATAGTAAATCATTTACTGGACTGAGCAGTGGGGTGACAGCTTGGGGTAAATGTTTAAACCAAGATATGTGATGTTGGGACAACTGGTGGACTGTCATATTCTGTCCATATAAAGGAGGGAGGTTTCATCCAGTTAATTGAATAATTTGAAAATGTTTTAATGGTTCTAATGCTCTCTTACAATGAGGAAAGGTTTTTTTCCATAAAGAGTGATACATAATCTGCATAAAGACAGATTTTGAGGTCTATGGTTGATGTTTGAATACCTTTTTGATATTGATGTTTTGATGTACTGTAGCTTGTACCCAATTGAGTTTTGTTGCCATGAATTCTTTTATCAGGATTGTACATCTAGAATTGCCTCTGTCATGTCTTTCTTTTTCTTTTGTAACTGATGATAGTTGACTGGTGAGAGTACTGATGGTGTTTTGCAGTGTTTTGTTTTCTTTGGTTAGCATTTGTTCTTGGCTGAATTCCAACTTCTTGCATAGTGTCTGGAATTCCATGCATTAAAACCTCAACCAGTGCGATTCTGGTGCACAATTTGTTTTCAATGGATATCAAGAGCAGGAAGATGTTTCTGCTGAGCTGTCAGTGCCCCTGAGCCCTGAGATCCTAGTTGGTGTTGAGTTAAGCAAGAAATCAATGTTGTCCAGGAGAAATCTAGCTGGAGAAATCAGGTTTCCATAATCCTATACCCCAACTATGGTAGCCAGGATTCTTGTTGACATGACATTTAAGAAATCAGTTTATTGGTCATTTAATGACAAGAATGGAATCCTCCACCATCATTATCAAAACAAAAACTCTGTGATTCTCAGTTAGTCATTCAAAGTAATGTTACATATCAAAGATTTAGATTAGATTTGTTTCAGTAACTGCTCTGTTTCATCTGAACATGCAGGAATCTGGGATAACCAACAGCCACTTCCACAATGAAAACCTTTTGTATACCGTCCTTAATCTCTTTGTTGCTGGAACTGATACAACAGCAACTACACTGAGATGGGCACTTCTGCTTATGGCCAAGTATCCAAAAATACAGGGTAAGGAGCCGTATGTATAAACAGCGTTCATCACTAAACAGATTTTCCAGCTTTACTGACACAAAAATCATCATAAAAACAAACAAAAACAGCATAAGAAACAAATAAACAACATGCATTTAAACATAATTTGTCCTCACCCGCTTTCATCTTCTAGACCAGGTCCAGGAGGAGCTGAGCAGGGTGATAGGAAGTCGTCAGGTTCAGGTCGAGGACAGGAAGAACCTGCCCTTCACCAACGCCATCATCCATGAGACACAGAGACTGGCTAACATCTCCCCCATGGCTATTCCTCACAAGACCAGCCAAGACATCACCTTCCAGGGCTACTTTATTAAAAAGGTAAAATTGGGGCGTCCTTGTGGATTGGATGTTAAGATGCTGAATGTGAAATGCAAACCCAAAAACCTGTGGTTGAAATCCAGCTGTGGACTTTTGTTGCATCTCCTTCTCCCTTGTTTCCTATCTTCTGTCTACTGTAATAAAGATGTCAAAATACTTTAAAAATTACTTTAAAATCTTCTCACTGATTCCAAGTTTGACAGTAAAATAATTTGAAGTAACGCGGCTGTTGTCAGGATGCGTCCTGAGCTCCATCAAACTTCCATCAAAAAGTTCAAACTCAGGTTAGAGAAAATATTTTTTTTCTGTCATGTCACGAGGATCATCACAGTGAGTTTTCAGTTATGCAATTTACTTCATTTTTTAAATGTAACTTTAATTGATTAATTAATTTCTTTATCTTCTAAGAAGTCTTGTTGGTCATCCATACCCATCTTCATGTTCAGAATAAAAACTGTGAAATTAAAATCCAAATGTGGCAAAACTGGGCCACATGAAATATTCTCTGTAGTTGATGTATTGCTCAGCATATTAAAAGCTTTTTCAAATTCTGTGTTGTCTACAGGGGACCACAGTGTATCCTCTCCTGACATCTGTCCTCTATGATGAGAGCGAGTGGGAGCATCCTCACACCTTTCATCCTGCCCACTTCCTGAACAAAGACGGAAAGTTTGTCAAGCGAGATGCATTCATGCCTTTTTCTGCAGGTTGGTGAATTTAACCGTCACTTCTTGATGATGTTAATGTTCTTGCAGATGAGCTGAAACATTTCTTCTGTTCTCTCTTGCAGGTCGCAGGATTTGTCTCGGAGAGAGTCTGGCCAGGATGGAGCTCTTCATCTTCTTCACCACCCTCCTGCAGCACTTTCGTTTCACTACTCCACCTGGAGTTTCAGAGGATGAGCTGGATCTGACACCACGAGTTGGCATTACCCTTAACCCTTCACCTCATAAATTGTGTGCTGTCCCCTGTATGTGAGGAGGAGGCACCAGAGGGGGACTGAGCAGTTTGACAGAAATCTCTGGCAGAGATGTGCAGACATAGTGGCTAAAATGGCTCGAACTGCTGCACCTATGCCCTTCTGGACCAAACTAATAAATATACTGTATATGATTGTAATTATTAATTATAAAATTATTTTTATTGCTGCTGCTGCCACTTTGATTATTATTACACCAAGTACAATACAATAACAACAGGTGACTGGGCTTCCAAGCTGTGTTGCTGCCTGCATTATACTCAATAATAACAGTAATCAAAGCTGCAAGCAGCGATGAACGGGCCCTCACACCTCTGCGCACGTTGGGCCGCGGCGCAGTCGAAGGACTTCTGTCACGGGCATTTAGATGTCTTCAGACCCGGGCTGTTTTCAGACAGCGCAAGAAGGAGTTAAACATCACTTCCTTTGTCCACTATTTTGCCTGCTGGTGGGGCTGCTTTGCTGCAATTTCGTAGGGGGCGCTATTCAGCCAGTTTGCATCACTGATGGAATATTGTCTTGTAGACGTGTTCAGGCCGGGCTCTTATCAAACATGTAAAGTTTGGTGCAGACTGGAGTATGTACAATAAAGTTATAGCAACTTCCTCTGTCATGGCAAAACATCAAATCTCAACACTGTGAGGATGAGAATTTTCTGCAGGGTGAGAAATTTCTGTCTTGCTCACACCTGTGTCATCAAAATCATTCAAGTTTTGGGCCCATTCACTTGAATTTCAATTAATAAATTTAAAACTTTTGATGAGTTTGTGTGTAAAACAAATTAATTTCCTAATTTTCATCGTCTATTTTTAGAAAAGTAACGACTTTTAACCCACATGACCTGGTCAAAGTTTGGTTGAAATGTGTTCTGTCGGGTGTGTAGAGACAATAAGTAACTGCAGCTAGACACAGAAAAATACACATATATTTGAATGGAGAGCGAACCACTAGGTGCTCGGGCCCTAATAAAGGAAAAACTGCAGTACAGAGCCACAAATTTTAGTTTTGATGTTATTTTTCTACAGCACTTTATTACTAAACTGTCACCCTTGCCCTCATAGGTCATCCCCACTACTGAATTATAAATATAAGATCTATAATTATTGTAAAATAAATTATAATAACACCAAACTTCATACAAAGTTTGTATGTAATGTACTGTATGTATATAGATCTTTCTGCTGTATCCTACAAAAATGAGCTGCATTCAACCCTCACACCAGTGACGGCTGGTGACTCAAAAAATTGGGGAAGACAGGAGGAAAACCAACATACTGCATCAAACTATATCATTGTCCCCCACCAGATGAAATTGGAGGGGCGGAGGGCAATTTTATATGCCAATATGCTTTTAAAAACAAAAACCCCTGAGTGATCTCATCAACAGACAAGCTATCACATGATATACACGTGTTTCCTATGTATTTTTTCTTAGTATACAGAAATATATAAAGTACCACAAAGCTTATAATGTGATACAGGAACAGACCAGTGCTGAATACTAGAAAGACTGAACACTAAAAACATTCACAGATCTAAAAGTGTAGGTTCAAATCAGAAAGTATTAATGCATGTATCAAACACATGACTTACACACTCTTATCTTTGTGCATGACATACAAAATATAACAAAATATCTGACTCTGATGTCTTCTTCTTTCTATCATGGAGATGAAGTATTCATGTCATAACATCCATTTGTGACTATTGGTCATCTGTTAGTTAACAGAACTTTATGGCTGCTGCTTAACCAGTCTGATATCATTAGCAACAATGACAAACAAGCTAACTCTCCTGGTTGTTTCTCCGGTACTTCTCTCTCCAGCCGCTCCCTTGTGGTGTCCTGCTGCTGCTGCGCTGCATAGTCCAGATCATCTCTCCCATTAGCTTAACAACAGTCCTTAACAGTCCTTCCATGGATGTATAAAGAGTCCTTCAGGCTGCTACAACAAGCCAGCTGTTGCATTGGCTAACGTAAGGAGCTATCTACTGCTGCTACTCCGCCTTACAGTGGAGAGAATTGAAGATGAATTCTGGAAACTATCACTGGACCAACTCAATGTCAATATTGCATTCTGGTTTTTGATTGGTTAGGGAGGCTGTCCTCCCTTGGAGCATCATTTGACATGTCTCTTCCGAAGAAGAGAGAGAAAATATGTTGTATAAATATTTTTTTTATTTGCTAATGGTTTATATCAACCAAATATAATTCTTTATATTTTGATCTCCCTCTTGCCTCTTAAAAGATAGAGGGGGATCAACCTCTCCACTATGTGGAGGCTGGTCCATAACTGCTTCCACAGTTTTAGATACAGACTTCATTTGAACTTTTAGATACAGACTTCATTTGAACTTTAAATAAGTCATGAGACTTTGACCTACAAATCTTGAATTTACATGTTTTTTCTATCTTTTACTGTTTTTGAGATATTAGAGTTTGACTTATAAAGTCTTTTCTTGCTCCTCCTGCGATTTTATAATGAGTGTGTATTGCGGAATGTTTCACAGCACTGAGGGAGTGACATCACCAGGAGCAGCTGGAGAGCAGGATTTTAGAGAACACTTCTTGTGAAATATCCTCATAAATCCCATTACTTTGGCCAAATCTTACATTAAAAATCATGTATTAGTAGGAAATTTCATGGTGAATCCATTGATACGGGTTTGAAAGTGGTCAGACTTATTGTTAAGAGTTCATGCCTCCCCATTGTTTTACATTGTAAGAGTGGTGTGGCACTGTAACATTGAGGGCTTATAAAATTCAAACTGTTCCAGTTATTACAAAGTTTTTAACAATTTTTTTTCAGCATAGTGTCATAAGTCATCTAAGAAGTTTGAAGCTGATACCATTAACGCCTTTGGGGGAGATAGCGTTTGTTTGGCAGCCAAAATTGGGGCAAAGTCTTATTGTGAAAGGCTAATTGCGGACTTCCTGTTGGATTTGTGTCAGTGTATGATTTGTAGGTCAAATTAAGGGTTTAAATGGCGTAATAATAAATAAATAAATAAAGAAAGAAACAAACAAACAAACAAACAAACATACGAAAAACAATAGGGTCCTCTTCCTTTTGGGCTCGGTCCCTAATAACTTTATTTGTATAGTACCTTTCATACAAAATGCAACTCAAAGTGTTTCACATTAAAGAGATAAAAAAAAACAAAAGAGAGACATTAAGAACATTAAACAGGAATAGAATAAAAGGAGGCAAACAAGAAAAATGGAAAACAGTGCATTGCATTAAAAGAGAGGACAAGGCTTATAAGCAATAGCTTAAAAAGGAAACACAGCTAAAATTCCTAAGTAAAAGACATAATCAATCATGAAAAAAGAATAAAAATGCCTTAAAATGGAATAAAGTGTCTTAAAGATGATGGGATATGGTGCAAAAGAAATGGTGCAAAAATCATGCTATAGAAAGGCTAGGTTAAAAAGATATGTTTTTAAGTGTCGTTTAAAGCTTTCAACCGAGCCTGCTTCTCTAACGTCTTCAGGTAAGGCGTTCCATAATTTGGGAGCATAATTGAAGAAAGCCGCATCTCCAGTTTTCTTTTGGGTAGGCTCATGGGTCTAAAGCAAACCTGCAGTAGAGGATCTAAGGGCTCGTGAAGGAACATAAAGCAACAGAGAGTCTGTGATGTAGCTCAGCAATAACCCATTGAGAGCTTTATAAACAACTAAGAGGACCATAAAAAGTGCATTGCAGTAGTCCAACCTACTCAAGACAAAAGTATGACTTAGTTTTTCAGCATCTTGCTGAGTTAGGAATAGGTGAACCTTTACAATATTTCTGAGATGAAAGAATGCTTTTTAGTCACTTTCAAAGGAGTCAGGTTACCAAATCTTTTAAATAGCTTTTCACTCTTTGCTGTGGGGCCAATTAATAAGATTTCTGTTTTCTCCTTATTTAATATTACATTTTTAAAATAGTATGCTTTTGCGTATACTTGCACGGCTTGTATTATTGCCTTATATAACAGTCACACATGCTGTAGCCTCACAGTAATGTTTATCTATAAAATTCATAATAATGCTAGTCACTTATTTTCCACTGCTTTCCTTCCAGTGTTGAGCTAATGATCTCACCAGCTGTGTGCTTGCTTTGTTATTTGATATCTACCTGAAAGCAAGTTGGTACTTTTGTTAATTATATAATATTGCAGCAGCCAGCTAAAAGGTGAATCATTACTGAAATATTAAACATCCAGTTATTGTGTACTTTATCTCATCTAACTGTGTTTGTCTCCATATCATCTGTTAAAGTTTGATGAATTTGTGGACAATTTTAACATAACAATTGCATTAGATATTGTTATTCCATGTGTATTTTATGTGCATCATCATCAGTGTTTAATCCTCATGCACACAAGTATGCACGTGTGTGTTTGTGTGTTTGAGCGTACAATTTTATATGTGCACATCATAGGTGCGATACAGTGGGTGTGCTCTGACCTGACCTGTTTTGAAATCAGGTTTCCAAACAACTATTCCCCTCCCTGCCTCCCCTTGAATGTTGTTTCTTTGAAGAGAGATTTGTCCTTGTAATGTTTAAAACTTGGCTGTGGCAACTTTTTAATGGCAGCCATAAAAGATCCCTCCTCTGCACCAAAACACTAATAGAGTTAAATACACCAGAAGGAGACTCATTTTGTCAGTGTACTTGCAACTGCAGGACACTTTTTTCATGGAGATGTTAAATCTTTTTCTCCAGTCCTCCAGTTCTGTCTCCCTGTTGGGGGCTCTGGTGGTCCTGCTGCTCATCTACCTCATCTCTTCCTCCAGCTTCAGCTCCCAGGAGGACAGGAAGGAACCTCCTGGACCAAAACCACTTCCCCTGCTGGGTAACCTGCTGCAGCTGGACCTTAAGAAACCCTTCCACACATTACTGAAGGTGAGGAAGTGCCATAGTATTTTTTTTTTTTTTTTAGTTTGTTGTGTCTGCTAATAATTATGTCACTTTTTTCCTTTTTCCCGTGTTTCTGTGAAGCATGAAAAAATGTCATGACAGTATGCCTCTGTTCTTATTTTTCCAAGAAATATGGCTCAGTGTTCACTGTCTATTTGGGACCCAAGAAAGTGGTGGTCTTGGCAGGATACAAGACAGTGAAGGAGGCACTTGTCAACCATGCTGATGAGTTTGGAGACAGAGATCCAATGCTGATTGTTGATGAATTTAATCAAGGACATGGTAATACTTTGCCCAATCATTTTCCAATCCTTTTTTTATTGTGTACAGCCTTCAATCTGTTACTTATTTAACATATTTTATTCAAATACTTCATCTCAGGGGATTTATGGTCCAATGGGGATTCATGGAAAGAGATGAGGCGCTTTGCCTTTGCCTCACCTGAGAGACTTTGGGATGGGAAAGAAGGCATGTGAGGACAAAATCATTGAGGAATGTCAATATCTTATGGAAGTGTTGAAGAACTTCAAAGGTAAGCGTTGTCATTTTGCATATATGTTGTTGATGTATGCCAACTGCACGATAAGCAACATTTCAGGCTTTAATTTATCATTTAGATTAATTCTGTTTCTGTTGTTTCAGGAGAAGCTTTTGATACGACCCGACCAGTGACCTATGCAGTCTCTAATATTATCTGTTCCATGGTCTATGGCAACAGATTTGAATATGATGATCCAGAGTTCACATCCCTGGTAGAACAAACAGAAACAATGAACTTGTGGGCTCAACATCAATTCAGGTATCATTTTAACAAGCTTTTCTGTCAAGTTTATAATTTCAGTGTAGTGACTGAAGTATATAATACATAACACATAAAACAAGGGAAAAAAGAGGAAATACTCTCAGTTTCACTCTCTTTGTAAAACCTTTAAAGCTTTATTAATGTTATTTTAATCACTGACGCATATATTTTTTTATAGTTGTACAACGTCTTCCCATGGATTGGCAAATGGGTTGCTAACAGGAAGGAATTTCACAAATTGGCTGCTGCTAATAGGAAACAGAACTTGGCGCTGTTAAGTCATTTGAAAGAGACCCTTAATCCACAGATGTGCAGAGGCTTTGTGGATGCCTTTCTGTTACGAAAACAGAATCTTGAGGTTGGTAAAACTGTCACCTATCACTATTATATTACATTATATTCTGGTTTATAGAGCTTGGGAATAGTGTGAATTTGACCCTCCTGGTGGAGCTGCTTAACCTGACGTGCCAGATGATGTGTGATCTTGTGAATCCAGATGCCACGCAAGGAAAGGAGCTCCTGTCCGGCTGTAAAAAAAAAAGCAGTGTATGATGCCATAGCTGAGTCCAATTAAGTACACTTAAAAGTGTCAGTGCATGCATACTCTAAAAGGCTTGATTTCTGAGTGTGCTGTTGATGTAGACTATGAAAGATGCTGAGACAGATCCAGAAAATTCTCGTAAAACAAAAACATAAGTGTAAAGTTTTACTTTTAGTTTATTGGCAAAGACATTTCAAATCTGCAAATTGATTGACAACTGATTGTCTATGAACTGTAGCATTTTTCTGTTAGAATAAAACAGTAAATCAGTATGTTGGTTTCTTTTACTAATTTAAAAAACATCCAACTTTGGGACAGATTGTTTCAGTAAATGTGCTGATAAATCTTCACCTGCAGGAGTCTGGGATTACCAACAGTCACTACCACAATGAAAACCTTTTGATATCAGTAATGAATCTGTTTGCTGCTGGCACTGAGACAACAGCTACTACACTCAGATGGGGACTTCTGCTCATGATCAAGTATCCAAAAATACAAGGTAAATGGCTGTAGATATCCACTACTTTCATAGAACAACATACTGTCAAAGCCACACTTTGTGCTTTACCAACACAAAATCTCTCAGACCAGGTCCAGGAGGAGCTGAGCAGGGTGATAGGGAGTCGTCAGGTGCAGGTTGAGGACAGGAAGAACCTGCCCTTCACCAACGCCGTCATCCATGAGACACAGAGACTGGCTAACATCATCCCTACATCCCTTCCTCCCTTCCTTCCAGGGTCACTTCATCAAGAAGGTCAGACTGAATAAAAGAGTGAGGCTACATGAATTCATGCATGAAAAAGCATGAATTAATTCATGTAATACCTCATGAGTTATCAGGAATGTAAGAATTAACTGTATCACATGCATGCCTTAATGCAAAAACGTTATGGTAAATGGGACATGTCATGCACATGGAACCAGGAGTGGACCACCCAAGTGCCATCATTTCACATGGTATGTGGGCCGGATCTGGGTCACAGCAATTGTGCTATCTGGGTTATAGCCTGTTTTGTACAATACTTAAGCTACTACCTACATTTTTCACACAGCCCTGCTGAATAATACAACCCTTCTCCTGGCTCTTTCATGAGACAGAAATATGAAAAGGATAATCAAAAGCACCAACTCCCTCTCAAAAACATGAAAAAAATCACTTATATTTTATGTTCTCTAAAAATAACTATAATCAAGTAATTTACAAATTCAGTATAGTATTTTAATGATCATGCCTCTCAATAGCACTGCCTGTGTTTGGTTTAAATATGGTAGTTGAAGAAAATGAAAGTCTGTATGACACTTTTTGTGTAAGTGGGGGATATGCTGTGGTACCACAGTTGAATTTGGAAAGGCTATTTAAATGGCATTGATTAAAAACTGGCAAAACAACACAAAATGAGGCGTGGCATCATTTTTATTTGAAGAGGACCAAAATAAATCTATTGAAACTACAGTTTTTATCCAGAGAGTACTTGGCTGGATTAACCCCAAGTCAGATGGACTTGGGCAAACAGCCAACTGGTGGCAAAGTGTAGAAACCAAACTCAAACAGTCATAAAGCTGATCACATACAGATCAAAGATCATTTAGACACTCTGATAGTGCTATGGATGTATGCCAGATGATTAGAATTACATTTGAAGTACACTGATAAGAGCTTTCCAGCTTCCTCCAAAACCAATAGAAAACAAGTTCAACCTTGAAAAGGGAACACTTTGTAATTTTATAACACATTTAAATGTATGATACACAATGTGCACCGTCATGTTAGAAAGGAAACAGATGTTCAGTGTTTTATGATGTTGTATTACGAAATGTTTTTTATGTACTGAGCATAAAAAGTATTTTAGATCTGCTTGCACTGGTGAGAGTTACAGGAAGTTCAGAGTTCTGACACAACAGGGAGGAACATGAAACTGTCTTTCTTCATTTTTCGAAACGACACAAAGAGACACATGAAGCAATGACTTGACAAAGAGAGTAAGACTTCAGTGTGGGAATGGCCAACATAACCAGCAAAACATGTTGTGCAGTAAAGGATAGCTTAACAAATTTAAAAAGACAGCTCAATACAACTGATTAACAACACAGTACAGTAGAAGATCAACATAAAAAATGTGTAAATACCAGTGGTAAACTTCTGTTGTAACCTTATTTTTCCGTGACTAACATCATTTATGGAGAAAAGAACACCATATATATACCTTGCCTAC